>NC_052501.1:67492109-67531708 GCF_016617805.1 Bactrocera tryoni | reverse complement strand
CCGCAAAGCTTAGCAGATTTTTGCAACGAACCCAGCAATAACAATGAACATGCGTTGACATTTTGCATGAGGACAAAAAAAAATTGGTTAATTCAGATGATTTGGAGGAAACATATGAAAAACAGGAATTTTACAAATTAAAATTATGTTACATTTCCAGTTTAAAAATGTGTTCAGAAGCTTTGCATGTTTTGCTGCCTACATTTTGGCTTTTTATACACAGAACAGGATACGAAGTTTCTAACACCCAGGAGACACTGGAGACCCTACAAAGTGTATAACTAAATAATAAGCATGACAAGGGAGCAGATGTTGTATTGCCCGACCATCAAGAAGTTAGATTATCAATTGCCCATGTGAAGAAAAACAAAGCGGCGAAGGCGTTGGATTTCTGATCAGGTATTCACCATGCGCCAGATCTTGGAAAAGACCCATTAAAAGAGAATCAAAACACACCACCTCCTTGTCGATTTTAAGGCTACTTTTGACAGCACGAAAAGGATCCATTCGATATTAAACGAGTTTTCAAACAAGGTTACTCCCTATCATTCGACTTCTTCAATCTACTCCTGGATAAAATAATTTGATCTGCAGAACTAAATAGAGAAGGTATCATCTTCTATAAGAGTGTACAACTGCTGGCATACGCCGCTGATATCGACATCATTACCTCAACAAACGCGCCGTTAGTTGTGCTTTCGCCAGAATAGATAAAGAAGCGAAGCAAATATTCTGCGGCAACGGCGAATCTCACAGTCGCTGGAACGATGAGCTGTACGAGATATTCGACGAGATTGACATAGATCAGCGAATTAAAAGACAGCGGCTTCATGTCGTCATGACGTCGGAATGGACGAAACACTCCAGGGTGAAGCAGAGAAAGAGAAAGACCTTCAAGCCGTTGGAAAAACCAGGTGAAGACGGACCTGGCTCCACTTGAAATGTCCAATTGGTGCCAACTAGCGAAGAGGAAGAATGACTGGCGCGCTGTTGTAAAGTCGGCTATAACCACGTAAGCGGCTTCTATGCCAATAAAGAAGAAGAAAAGATGTACATGACGAGCTAAGTCGATTGAGCCATAACCGTTTGTCTGTCTATCCGTCTGTCTGACTGTTCGTCTGCCTGTACAGGGTACAAGGCTTTTTCGGAAAGCAGTAAGACTGATTTTCTTCCGCCGCAACTGTACTTCGGAACGTTCGCGCACCGACTGGATTCGGTAGAAGGCGTTCTTAGCTAACGAATGAGAGGCTGGTTAGTTGTCTCCAATCACCTAGACAGTCAGGACAAACATTTTCGCCCGGCGTGTTTCTGTGAGTGGTGCAAGCCGAAAATACAGCATTCGTTAAAGCAGAGGTACGCGACGTTTGATATGATCAAGCAGGCTTACCCAGATGTTGCTTTAGCAAAAAGTCGTGCGTTTCGGTGGTACAAGACCTTTTTGGAGGGGCGGGTGTCTCCTCGCTCAAAAAAGGGAAGAAAGAGCAAATCCAAAGTGAAAATGATGCTCATTGTCTTTTTTTGACATCAAATGCAACGTTCACCAAGAATTTGTTCCTCCTAGGCAAAACGTCAACGCCAAGTTTTAGGAGGAAGTCCTCAAGAGACTCAAGTGCAGTGTCAATCGGCTCTTCGACAAGACATCGCAGCCAATTGGAAGTTGCACCACGACAACGCCCCATCTCTACAGCTCAGTTGTGGCCCCCGGACTTTTTTGTTTCTTTGCTTGAAAAGGCCGATTAAAGGCAAGCATTATGAAACGACAGAGGAGTCCAAGCAGCATGCAGTTCAGCCCTCAAGGCTATTCTGGAGAATGCCTTCCATACAAGGAATTTGTAGTATCGGTGCCAGGTATTAAAGCAAGCTACTTCTCTTCACAATTTGAGCCGTGGATATTTTCTAGAGGTCTGAAGCTTTTCTAATATAAGTTATAGTTTTTAGGATAGAATTAGTTAGCTTTAATTAAGGCTGACATACATATATTTACTTTTTTCAAAACCCCTTCATATTGGAGACTGATAGCAACTAAATTAGATTATAGCAAAAAAAAATTAACACGTTTCCTAATTGACGCTGGGTTAAATACTATCCAAACAATTGAAGCACACTACGAGACTTTTCACATATGAAAGCTCAAAGTATGGCCACAAGCAATTTTATTATTAGTTCCAAAGCCCGCCTTTTGCATTTCCCAAGGATACACCCATATAAAGGCAAATATCGCTGCGCGTGCAAATGCCACACAGACAACAGTCGGCAAAGTTTCCGCATTGCCATTTGAGCTGTCAATTTTTATTGTTCGACAACCGAACTTTGCGTCTGGTTTTGATTTCAGCTGCTGTTTTTTCATTTTTTTCTTCTTTCTCATTCAAACTTCTGTTTAATTTTGATAGCCTGACTTTGTAGTGACGCAGCCGCCGCTCTCGGCGGTGATTGGCCGTGTCTGCAGAACACAATGCTTCCGTTTCCGGTGCTCAGGCAACTCGTCTCGGCTGCTGGTCTCCTCTTTTGTTTGTGTTGTTGCAAGTTTAAGTATTTGTGCGCAGTTTGGCAATTATTTGTGGCTGCCGTTCGGTCGAGTTCGGTCCACTCATATGTGTGTTTTAGAAATGTTTTATTTGCTCATCGCTTCCTATTTGATCGAAACTTTATTAGAATTTCTTTCGGCTCGTTTGCACTGTGTATGATTGTTTGCTTACCCTTCTTTAACGCCGCGCGCATTTCCCAAGCAAAGCGAACCGGCTCATGAACTCTTGCTTGTTTTTGTTTTGTGGCTTTTGATTGGCCTCTTTTCCGCCTGATGCGCCAATATTTCACATTTTTTCTTCCGTTTTGTGTTGGAAAAAACTTGTTCTAAGCGTTCTTTTCAACTGTTTGCGAACCGGCTAATCAAACTGTTCAAGTGTGTACGCCGCCGGGGCCTACGACACGCCTGCAGATCAATCTAAGCTTTCTGCTTGCTTCATGTCCTCCTCATTTTTATTGCGCGTTTGGTTTTTCAGAGCGCACATTCCCGCACTATTACGACTTCACTTTTTCCATCTAATTTAACGATAACGTCACTGTTGACATTTACAAATCAGCGCCTGAGAAACTCCATGGTAAATCCGATCCGTCGGCAGCGACGTGCCCATGCGGCGGAATGCTTCCTATTTATGTGTTTACAAACAGTTAAAGCAATGGTTGCATGTGTGTGCAGCAGCAAAACGGTAAGCTGATTCTTTCAATTTCTTTTTGTTGTTGTTGTTACCCCCTCTTTATTGCGATATCAGGTTGCACACGGCACGCTGAGCTTTGGCTGGCATTATGACTTTCTTTGCCTGTTTTGCGGCGGGCTGGCAAAAGCGCCAACGTGTTCGACACTCGGAAGCCGCTTAAGTAACTGTCGAACCAGCAACAACAACAACAAATAGTCAACACGCCGCTACAAGATTGCTTTCAATGATTCTTGTTTATGTTTTTTCAACTTTTATTTATTGCCGTTTATTAAGTGATTTTTTGTTTCTCTGCTTTAGTTATGATTCTGGTTTGCTGTAGTTGTTTTTGCCTGTGGCAGCAGTGACTTATGTCACAACACGTACGCGTATGACACATGATACACTTGGGAATATTTCATGCGCCTCGGTTGTGTGTTATTATCGTGTATGAACCGTTAGTTTCTTGCCTTAAAGTGGTGTGGCACAAGAACCGGCTTCCTCGCGATATTGACTTAGTTAGCTTTGTTGGTATGGCTTTGCGTAGGCGGTTGAAGTGTGGGAATTCTCGGACGTCTTTATTGAAGTTGTAATTGTAAGTATTTAAGCTTATATGAGGTTTTGTCAACAATCGAAGTAGATTACGTAAACCATTTAACCATTTATGAATCCCTAACCGACATACAGGATATACAGTCCAGAGTTAGGCATAAGGCGGCCTTTTAAGTTGTTGGACCACTGCAGTATATTTCACGCTGAGGTATTTGCTACTGCGAAAGCCGCGAATCTGGCCCCTAATGCCCCTGCAGGCAATTCCAGAGTCAACATCCATCAAGGTAACAAGGTAGTTATCTCTGATCGCATATCGGCCAGAAGTGTCTAGGGATGCAGGACAGCAGTGAAAAACCTTGCTAGAAGCAAGCAACTTCACTTCTACTGGATGCCAGGCCACAAACGCATCGAAGGCAATGAAATAGTGGACGAGATTACCAAAACTGGTGTACGGTTAACACCCGAAAACGTGATTAACATTGAGAAACCCATGCATAGTCTATACGGCGATCTGGACAGAAGCAAGATAAAGAAAATCAAAACCCGATGGAACAAGCTACCTGAGTGCAATGTCATGTGCAAAATGGTAGATCGGAAGTACACAAAAGTCTTATTAGTACTCGTTAAAAGAGACTGTAGGAACATGATCGGAATTCTGACTAGTCACTGCTAAATAATTTTAGAATTAAAATAAACATTTTCAATCAATTTTGTTGTACCCAAAAGCACATTTTATGTAAGTCAGAAAGAGAAAGCACACATTTCTATAGGAGTTTTCAAAAGTTATGAAATTCCAAGAATTTCGTCAAACTTCGTACTGATTTACTGCTAAAATAAAAAATTAATTGAAGGAGAGAAATTAAATAAGTTTCAAATATTTTTGTTTATTTTTGAAGATCAAATTAAGATTTTGAAATATCGTTCAGAAATTTTAAACACCGCCTTTTCTCCCCTAAAAGCTAGTTTTTTGTCCAAACCGTCGATATCTGAACACTTTAGTATGCATTGTGACAAAAAAGACCCCATAGATTGTATTTAAATTCATCAGGTAAATTATATTTCCCAATATTTTGCTAAGTTGGTGAGACTGTCCTTAATTACCATGCAAAATATGAGCGCGATCTGTTGACTAGTGTGTTTACAGCAGCTGCTTAAGTCGGTACACCTCAGTAGTGCGTTGCGATTTTAAAAATGGAAAAAATATTTAACAAAGAATTTGTCTCAAATTTTGTATTTCCAACCAAATTTCTTATGCGAAATCATTGCGAATGTTGGAAAAGGCTTACGATGATTCAGTTTTATCAAAAAAAAAGACACTCGAGAGGTCGTTGAAGTCAAGCCACGCTCTGGACGACCTTCGACCTCTTCAACTGCCGAAAATATTAAAAAAGTGAAGGATATGGTGCTTGAAAGTCGTGAGGTAAGTGTTGAAGAAATGAACTCTTGCGAGTTCGTTAGAATGATTTTGGTGGATATTTTGAGTTCATACTCAGCTCGATTCGTCATGGTAAAGCTGATTTTGTTTTTTTTTTCAAAAAGAGTGCCGTAAACTGGTCTTTTGAACTTGCTTATTCGTGCGAATTCTGATCCAACATTTATGAAGAGCATTACAACTGCCGATGAGAGATAGGTTTATGAGTTTGACATTCAAACAATTTAACAATCATCGGAATGGAAGGAAAAAAGGAGCCGAAACCAAAAAAAAAAACACGCCCAAGCAGCTCAAAAATCAAGGTGATGCTCAATGTTTTTTTCGGTGCTCGAGGTTTAGTGCATCATAAATTTATTTCGGAGAGACAGACGGTCAGTAAGGAGTTTCATTTGGCCGTATTGAGGCGTTTGCGTGAGAACATCTGTCGAAAACGACCGGAATTTTGGAAGAACATTTCATGGATTTTACACAATGATAATGCATCATCGTACTGAGCCACGGTTTAAAGCCAAAAAAGTAATAAATAATATCGATCAACCACCGCATTCACCAGATGTGATTTTTTCTTGTTCCCCAAACGGTGGTTGCCTCTCCGTCAAACCCGTTTTCAGTCAATCGAAGTGATAATACAAAATTCGCTGCAGGAGCTAAAGGCCATCTCGAAAAGTGCTTATAAAGCCATTGATATAAGTGTATTACATCTGGTGGAGATTACTTTAAAAGTGACAAAACATATTTTGATTAAAAAATAAATATTTTTCGTTTTATTTACAGTTCTAGGTACTTTTGTCATAATGTATAGCTGTATACAAACTGAACGATCGGAGTCAGGTGTTTTATCAAAAACTTACTCACTTAACAAGATAGCTGTACGAAATTTTTCATATGTTGTTGGCTTAAGCTACGTTGCACACTTCGAAGAAACTGTGCAGATCCTTTCACTATAGTATACAGCTGCCATAAAAATTGACCGATCAAAATGAAGTTCTTGTAAGAAGTCTCTTGTACTTGAGAAGGATATTATAGCTTCTGGGCAACCAAAATTAACGTTGTTTAGTGTTTTTTGTTTGTATAAATTATTATAACAAATTTAAATTTAACGTTTTACATATAATATTAAAATTCAAACTCAAAAAGAGGCGCAAACTTATCTGCACGCACATTAAATTACATCAACATATGTATTTGAGGCTCAAAAAAAGGAAGGAAGGCAGCTAACATGACGGAGCGCTGCTTTAAAAAATGACGGCTGTAGTCATCAAGCAGCGCCTATCAGAAAGCTTTGGTATACTATGTACCTACTTATATCTAACTATATGGCTCAGGATCGCGTGAAAGCGCACGTGGGTGGTGAAAGGAAATTAAATATATTTTAAGCACAAAATTGTTGTGCTCATTTGGAGTGAAGCGACGAGGTGCAAACACGGAGGAGACAAATGTGTTGGGTGTTTAAAGGCGGGCATTTAAGAGGCGGATGTGCTTTATAGGCGACGCAGGCAATTTCGGCAGGATGGCAACGCACCTTCTACATTAGTGGAACGAGGCGCTTGATATAATATCTCTTGTAATTGTATACAGTATACAGTATATATGTATATTATACATGAATATGAATATGAATATAAATATGAACATGTTGTGTTTTCCTATAAATGTGGCAGGCATTGAAAAAGAAAGAAAGCCTACAAGCGAATTTCCTGTGGCGCAATGCAAATTAATTTTAATTGTCTTGCAGTTAGGCGCGGCCATGGATGTACGGGTACTGACAGGCAACGCAGCCATCATCACCGCTCAATCCGATAAGTTGCCAACTGTTTGGCGGTTTGCTTTGTCCGTACTTAATTTGATGGCGCACTTGCCGCATTGCCACAAATGCTCACGCGCGCATTTATTGTGCCACACAAATAACGCTGCTGGCCATTTAAGCCGGCACACACAAATTTTGTTGGCTTTTGTTGGCTACAAATGGACTTGCCACGCACGCAAACACATACACATAGGTGTGTGTACATATAAAGAGATTTTAAAGTTTTGCTCACGATTTGGCAATTCCCACCTGATTTGGCACAGCACACACACACACACACATATGCGCTCGCGCGCTGTGGCACATGCTAGAAAACGTAATTTGTTTGCAACATGCACCATTCGTGCCGTGAATTGCATGCCACGCTGCAGAGGTTGAGAAAAGCGAAATAAATGAAAGCCATTGCCGCACAAAATGCCAGACGAACGAACGGCGAAAGAGAACATTCGGGGCACGCAGGTGGACCAATGGGCATTGCAAAGAGCGTGCGGCGGCGCGTCACGTTTGGATGTGTGTGTGTGTGTGTGTGGCGGCCAAATGATTGCTTGCCAAGCAAAAGTGTGTAATTGCGACGCATTTGTTTGCACTACAACAACAAAAACAAGCAAATAGCAACGCGCGCTCATAAACACATTTGTAGCTAACAGCAATGGCAACAAAAGCAACAACAGAAAAAAGCAAAAAAAAGGAAATAACGGAAACACAAACTTTACAATAACAAGTTGCAAGAAAAATTGGCAAAAATTTTGTGTGCCCACAAAATGCACGAGAGCGCTTACCGCAAGCGTACGCGCGCGTAACCAATTTTGGTGGCATGCATTAGAATTTCGTGGCATCTACATACATATGTATGTGCATATGTATCCATATAAGATACGTATAAACGCATTTAAGCGCAATCGCACAAATGCTGTTATTGAGGAAATGGTGCACTTGCCCCTTTGTGGCTCATTTGAAAAGCGACCACGCTGAAATTTAATTGATTGGGGTCGCGACGCACACATGCACACACGCAATTGCTTAGAGCGCTCGTTGTAGTTGGAGCGCCTTACTGGCGCAGTAAATGGTGTGCGGTTCGGCGTTATGTGGCAGCGAGCACAGTCACTGGACTCTGTGATGAATGCGCATCATTATGCCAGCAAAGATGATAAGCACACGAACACACGCGCATGTTGGCATTTGGAAATGCGAATTTGGCGTATTTTATGGATTTGTTACACAGCTGGCCTGATAGCGGCGATTTGTACAAAATTAATGCAACTTTTTGTGAATTGCATGAATGCTGTGGACTTTTGGCAAGCTGCAGCAAGTAAGGGATCTTACTAAGTGCGCTTTGCAAAGCTTTTGTGAATTTTCATTATTTTTCGAGTGATTGAAGGGTATTGAGTGTGTACTAAAAGTGTACTAAAAATGTACTAAATGTGTACTAAAAGCTAGTGAGCATTTCGGCAATGAAATGTTAAGGACTTTTGTGGTTACTGATATACCAGAAGAAATAGTTAACATATTTTTACTACAGATATTTTTAAACTATATGGATATCATTGACATGAAATGAATTAAATATTCGCATTTATTACAGCGTTATCTTTCACCAAATAAGATTCAAACTTTTTTTCTTTCTTGAAACACATTAACTTTGGGGGAAAACTAACATATCAAATATTTGACATTAAGTACTAAAACTATCATTTTAATTCATATCCCTTTTTGAAAATAAAATATACCAATACGTTTTCAATAACATTTTCAATTTAGCACTCAAATGCTGCAGCTAAAAAATTACTCTAAAATAAAATAGGAAAAATCTAAGTTCGGATGCAATCGAACATTATATTCTCACAACTTGCAAGATGGAAAACGTCAACTGGAGGATGGGAATCTATGTATATATTACTCATACAATGACCGACAAATTCGGCACCAGATTTGTTAGAAAAACATTATATGCAGTATATAGAAGTTGGAGTAGTATCAACCCCATTTTATCTATTAACTGTTATCATGGCACCTGCTAAAAATGTGTTCCCTGGGTTTCATTAAGGGACCTCATATACTATCCGGTAGTAATGTGCATGAGTGGTTTAAGCGATTCCAAGAAGGTCGTGAGGACCCCTGTGACGATCAGAAGTCCGTCGTCTTCAGAAGTTAAAAAAAAAGACAATGCTGATTTGTTTTTACAATTTCGGGGGTTTTGTACACCGAGAGTTCGTCCCACCAGGCCAAACGATTAATGCTGTGTTTTACCTAGGTGTTATGAAGCTTCTTTTGTCACGCATTCGTCGTGCTTGACCACAATACCCTGAGGCAGGGTCCTGGTGTCTGTTACACGATAATGCGCCGTGTCATCGGTCGACGCTTGTCACTGATTTTTTGACAAAAAACTCCATATTAACCATTAGTCACTCCCCTGTGGTTTTTACCTATTTGGAAAACTTCATTTGCCCATGAAAGGACACTGGTTTCAGGACATTTCAGCTATCCAAAAGGCGAGACCGATATTCTCAAGAACATTCCGAAAAATTATCTTAAACAGTCATTTGAAATGCTAATTGACCGGGCTAAACGCTGTATCGAATCACAAGGAAACTACTTTGAATAAAAGGAATAACTTTTGAAAAATATTAATATGTTGTTTGTATGTATGTTCTGTAATTTTTATTGATAGAACTCAAATATTAGCCAATATATGCAGCATAAAGTCACCTGGAAGTTCGAAAATCTTTAAATTAGGTGAATGGGGGCTCAGGGAAGTACTGACCCGATTCTACCCATACACTGAAATACTATTGTCAGGAAAGGATTCTCTCTGAATTTTAATTGCATATCTCCCGAATTGACCGATATTTTCAGTCAAAAGTCAACTATAGATACTGGGGTCGGTACGTACTAAATTTAGTCGAAATCATTTTGCCGCGTCCCGAGATAAGAGATTTCACCAAAAAGTAGGCAAAGCCCTCTCATACCATCTTGGAGGTAAATTTTAATGTCTCTCGCCTAATTATCATGGATTTGTTTAAATGAGTTAAGCATCCACCCACTCTATTGGGAAAAACTGGCATGCCCTAATAAAACAAAGCTCAATTCACCACAGATGATGACATTACAACACAACACCAACACAACTCACCAAATCTGCGTCCCAACACACTCATCTAAAAGGATGGACAACGAGAAAGCAGACACACTTCGCTACACACATTTGCGCTTGTACTTTCGTTTCGTCTGCGGGCCTAATAGCCTTGACAGACGGCAGCATTAATCCGGATTAACTGCGCACTTAATCAGATCCAAATTTGTAGGTGACAGACGGCAGCTATGCGAGTTTGAAACTCTCATAAACAGCTCATTGTCCTTTTTATAATTTTTTCAATGAAAATTGATAGAAGATAAACATTACGGTAGTTAGCCGACCAATTTTTACCAAACCATTTTTTATTACAAAAACATATCAACACATTATTTTTAAAACTGCATCATAACACAGAAGTTTTATTGATATTACATATATTGAGAATTTGATAAACAGCTGTCAGGGTTGCTTGTATTTCATTCACAATAGATGAAAATTGGCCATTTTTAACAATGTTGCCAACAAAAATCTCACAAACTCCCTAAAATTTTGAGAGTTATTTTTGGATTCAGCAACGGAGTTAGCTGTGGTAACTCCTGAATTAATCCCGAAAAATGCAATTAATCTGGTTTAACGCTGCCGTCTGTCAATGCTATAAGCGCCACATCGCCGCATAAGTTTATACCTTTTTTCCAATACAGTGTTCAAACGCTTCTACGTAACTTTGGATAAGCCGTGATCTACTATTTCGACATCACCATATTCCTGATGCGATACAGTTACAAAATATACTTACAAAAAGCAAAGGTCGATTTTATCGCATCTATCCAAGCGACTCTCATATGGATGGGTTATGAGAATCAACTATACAAGGCTTTGAAATTAATCATGAAGAGCTCTCTTGTACGAATTGAAGCCATTATCCAGCATTTACAGCATTTCTAGCAGCTTTTAATAGTACCGTTATATTGCCAGTGAGCTGCTCTTTTTTTTGAGATTTCATCCATTGTGACACTGTCAGTAAAATGCCTTATTCTTCTTTCTTATTCCAACGACTTAGTACCTAAGTTTATAACTAAATTTATAAATTTTCTTTGACATAACCAAAAAGGCAGCTAAAGTTGCGAAATTTTTGAAATTTTTAAGTAATTTAATTTTTTATGGAATACATTCAAGGCCTTATGCTGAATAATCAATATCAGTCATTAGTAAATTAGCTGTCATTTGCAAAAATTCACTTCACCCACTTTGACACTTCGCAAATTCCTTTCCCACACTTACATACATACACGCACAACAAAAAAACTAATACAAATAGTAACGCTGACAAATGGAAAACTCAAACTGCACACGAAAAAACGCCGAAGGAGCGTCGAGTGAGTAGAGAGCAATGCAAAACTGCAAAAGGCTTGCAAATTTGAATGAGTTCACTGGTGCTGCGTTGCACATACACGCCGCACTTGAAGCGGAAAACTTATAATTAAATTTAATTATAAGTTCTTGAGGCATAGGACTGAGGAGCGCTTGCGCTACGCGGCGCCGATTGAAAGAAAAGGCGTACGCTTCTTAAAAAACCGCACGGAGATTGAAAAAGGGAGTAAGACAGCAGCGTTTTTATTTAAACTTGCCACCAGCGCCACTGCTTGCCGCACATTTTAATGCATTTTTAGTATTTTTGCTTTTGTTTTGTGTGTAGCTGAAGGTCCTACCGCCAGTTGAAAGCGCCGAAATTTTCAATTTGTATAAAAGCCACACAAAAACCCGTAAATAAAAGCGTGCAAGAAAGTACTTGCAACTCCTTAACAGTTCGGCTGCACTTTTTCCTCTTTGCTGACGTTTCGTAAGAAAACGAAAAACTAACGGTGTTAGGCGTGCGTGCCGGTGTTATGCAAATAGCAGTGTGTGCGGCGTGCCGCTGAAATCGAGCTGCAACCGCCGGAAAAGTGCAAGCAAAAAATGCACAAAATATTATACTTCTTGCCATCACTTACAACTCCTTTCTTCGCAAGCTTTCGCATAACTTTTTACCATTGAACCGAACATTTTCTTCTTGTAGTCAGTTAGCAGTCATGCGCTTAATATCTAGCCAGTGAATTCGGTAAGGTTCCATGCATTGCACTTTGCCGCAACGGCGGGCGAATTGTACGTCTCTTGAGGTTCACGGATAAGGCGTGATAAAAGAGGTGCATGCAATAAAAACCAGTCCATTCATATTCACTCACTAACACAGTTACAGCCGAGCACTTTACGCAAATTGCATTGCTCACTGGCATTAAAGGAGCTGCATGACAGGACTCCTGCAAGAAATATATTCACAATAATGGAAACTAGTACAAGTAAAATCCATTCAAATGCAACCTTGCGAGCTTGTAAGAATATAGTAAGATTTAAGCTAGTTGCTTGAAAGAATTTTTTTGTGTTGAATTACTTGTGGAGGAAATTTAAAGCTGGCAAACCTTTGGACAGGAAAAAAGTACAACCAAAATTTTTCCCATTTTTGAGAAAAAGTTTATTTAATTTTATTTTCACATTGTATAAAATTTTAGTATGAGTTAAAGATTTTAAATTATTTTGAAATACAACTAAAAATGTTTTTATTAATTTACAACATTTAAAAACTACCATTTCTACTTGACAAAACAAAAAGCAATGGGAATTAAATCTTTCCCGATTTCCATACTCAGCATAATCCGATTTTTTATTAGAAAAATACTAATAACTATCAGGAAGTATAAATAAACATCCGTTAGGTCACTGACATGCTTACTTTTTGAAAAGGGTGGTTGCCCTTTTTTCTGATTAGATGATAACAGTCTGAGAAAATTAGATTATGCTAGGAGTAAGGCAGGCCAAATAGGCACGCAAAGAGTAGTTTTGGTCCTGCCTTGATTGCTGCTTGGCTGTCTACGTAGATGTTGACTCTGAATTTGGCTCCAGGTGCTTTAGTGGTCAACTCCGCGGCCTTCGCAATAGCATAGACTTCAGCTTGAAATATATAGCAGTGGTCCGTCAACTTAAAAGGTTGCCTTATGTCTAACTCTGGACAGTATATTCCCGCACCAGCTCCATAGTTCATTTTCGAGCCATCAGTATAAATTTTTGGTGTTGCGCGTAGCTAACATACCTTTGGGCCAGGCATAATTTGCTATGTTTGCGTTGAACCTTCTTTCCCATTTAAAAAGTAAGGTCATGTAGTCGGTGTTTTTTCAACCATCATTACCTATCGAGCTATGTCCGATTGTTCTGTATGTAAATTTTCCTGCGGTCAGTAGTAGTCCCGTTGATTTTGCTGCGCAGTTTTCAGAGAAAAAGTGTATAGATGGCAGGTTTAGTACCAGTTCAAGAGCCGCCGTTGGAATTGTTTTTAAAGCTCCTGTTACAACGAGTCTCTAAACTCTTTCCATTAGCTTCCGGTAGGTGTATTTCCGTACAGCTATGCACCATACTACTGCCTACACGCATATAAAGCATTACTAGCTTTCCTCACTCTCTCTTCCACTTTGTGCTTCCACAGCAGTTAGCTTTCTAAGACTACCCCAAGGTACTTGTTGCGGTCTTTCAGAGAGATTTGTGTCCCATTTATGGAAGGGAACCTCCTTAGAGAAATTTTGAGCTTTCTTGTGAACAAAAGCAGATCTGTTTTCTTCGGATTCAACCCCAGACCCGCTTGCGATGCACAGTTTTGGACTGTTACTAATGGCAATGTTGTCCTCATATACCACTATCTTAGGGGCTTTGGCTTCCACGTTCTTAAACAGCTTATTCACCACTTATGTATGTCTATTGAAGCGGAGATAGCATTCCACCTTGCGGCATACCTCTACAGGCTTCCTTGGTCCCGTTAAAAAAATATAAAAAAATTCTAACAGTTTTGTAATTACATAAATTTTTCCACAAAAATAAAAAATATACATTTTTTGTTATAGCTAACGATTTTCAAGACACCACCACTTTTAATTATATTCTGCTTTGGTATTTCAATTGCTTGGTGCAGCCAGCTCTAAAGCTCGCGTTTATCAACAACTTTCAACAATTCGCTTACATCTTCCAAACAGCTTATATACACACATACAAATATTTGTATACACACCTACAAACATTTATTTCACACTCAGTTGTGTGCTAAAAAGTAGAAGTAAAGCGCAGCTAAGCTTTTCGATTGAATTTACATAAATTCTGCGAAACAGTAGAAATCAGTTGACTGCTGTGCACCTTACATACACACACACAAAACTCTTTTACATAACTGTAGTTTGGTTTCATAACATTCACCACACCACCTTTTACCAACTCACACGCACTGAGCGACACCCTTTCTCTATCAATCTACTTCTTGCCACACTTTCTGACATCCAACAGCATAATTCTTAACTTTCTGCTCCACACGCTGCTTCAATTTGGTGTCCTTCTCCACTAAAACCAGTTTCTCATTTTTCGCTCATCACCCCACTGTTCACTGGCCTTGTACTGCATTTTACTACCGTTATCCTTTCACTCCTAGGCCACAAGTATGCCGCATTCAACCAGCAGCTGAGAGCCGCAAAACCTTTAACAATAGAAAAACCAATGCAATCACCGAACACCTACTTCGCCGCTTTGCGGTTTTGTTAACATTTATGCAATCAAACGCATATATATGTATGTACATAAATATATACTTGGAATAAAAAATAAAATATGTACATATGTAAAGTTGATTTTTTTCACTGAACTTTTAAATTTTTCTGTAAAAATGTTTGCAAAAAATCCAATTTTCAGTTTTTTTTTCCTTAGTCCAAATTCTAAGTTAAGGTTTTAACTAAAACATGTATTTTTCACTTTGATCACCATTTAAAGAGTTGTTCTGCTAACGCGTGCGCATCCTTTTCCGAGGGGTCACCGGAAATGACATCGCAGTGGCCGAGTTTAAATTATATTTTTTCAAAAATTTCAGAATTTCTTTGTTAATAATTTGTAACAATTCTAATTAAATATTTAATTTTTTTATGAAAAAAAAATTGTTGAGAAATAATGTTTTTTACCCGAGGAAACTCATGTACCCCCTTAAATTTATTTATCATATGTATCGTACGCATTGAGTACACCATGACGTATAAGCAACAGAGAGTGTATAGATCAATTGCATGTTTTTGTAAATGGGTACATTTTGTATTAAAATTTTAAATTTATTTGCTTAATTCAAAATATCACAGAATCCCTGATTATTGACTTGTGAAAAGAAAGTTATTCTAGACACGCTTTAAATAAAAATTAAATAGTTTGTTTACATTAAATATTTGTTTTTGAGGGAAAAGCAGAAAATTCAAGATCCGTCTTAAAAGAAATAAAAGTAAACTTGGAAATAATGAACACCCTGCTTATGCAAATTGTTAAATATACTAACCAGTCTGCAGTTTGTATATTTCCACATGCTTTTTCAACTTTCTTCCACACCTTCTTCGCAATATTATGCAACGCGTATGCTTGCCAGCACTGCGGGAGTTCGCTTTAAACTACCAGTTTTCCAGCAATACCTTTTAGAGTAATAATGCTGCAAGTTTCCTTTCTATATACTTTATAATAATATCTAGATACATATATATATAGTACTTTATTACTTGTTGTCTACTTATTTTGTTCGTCAAAGTTGATTTATTAATTTTTTGCTTTCTTCTTTACTCATAGTACTTTTTTAATGTCTGTATATTTTAAATCCTTTTTTTTTGTGTGTGAAATTTTTTCCTTCCGTACGCAATGTTTTTTTTTTTTTTTTGGCTTCTTGAGTGATTCTCTTGTCAATATTGGCCATTGCCCCAAAGGATTTTCGTTTCAAAATTTGAATGTAAAATTTTGCAATTTTTTATAAGATTATTATTACTTTCCGAGGGAAGTTGCTTAGCTTAAATGATCGATAGGAAAAGTGGAAAACGTATTAAAATAATAAAATAAAATGGAAATTTGTCTTATTGGGAACTGAGAGATTAAGTGATTTATTGGTCTATGAAATTCATATAAATATATACATTCCTTTTAATGTCCAAGGAGTTATACTTATTTAGTTGGCTGAGAAAAATTGGTTTTCGACTAATTATGATAATTAAAAGTAACGTTATTATACTTTTGCAACATGTTGTATAATAGGTTCGTTCACCTTACGATTGTTTGTGTCCTCCAAAAATTATCAAGTTAGATATAAGAATTTGTATATACATATGTATAATTGATCAGGATGTGTGGAATGAGAGTGCGATAAATCAATAACTAAGGCTTCAGAGACATTAAATTGTATATCCAGGATGGCACAAGTGGACTTTACAGGAACCGGTTTCAAAATTAGGTAATGGGCGTGGCACCGCCTACATGATAAATCACATACTGGGCTAATTTCATAGGTTATTTTAACATTGTCAATTTACATTGCGAAAATGGGCGAAATCGGTTGAAAACCACACCTACTTTCATAACATTTAAGTTCCACCTTTCCTATATACATATCAAGCACCAAAGAGGTAATAAATTGAAATAAAATCTTTAACGAACAGTGCAGAATATGCCATCGCAGGTAAAAAATTTGACAAAATCGGTCCATAACTATTCAAGTCCCTTGATAATGGAAAAGTGAGCCCCAGAGCTACCAAAAATTTTACCAAAAATATGTGTTTGAGATTTATTATGAAATAAAGACAGAATCCTTTCATGGGTATAAGATGTCTGTACGCGAAAAATGGGTTGAAACGAATCAATGTTTCTCTTAGCCCTCACATACATAATACAAAGATTTTCGAACTTCCGACTAATCTAACACTCTATATATCACACAATATGTGATTTATCTTTATTAAATTATGGGTAAATGAGCGTCATCGCCTGACCAAAACATACACACCTCACTAGCATACAACATCAACTCAGACTCACAACACTGATACGCAAATTTCACCACACTCCAGCTTCACCACTTTTAATCCGCATTATATACGCTCATAAGAGTACCACATATCGACACTCACACACAAGTGCAGCAATCACAATCACATCATACCATCTGATTCCTCACACAAAAGGGTGGATCCCTCACATTTCTTTGTGTTTTTCACCTAACGGTGCATCTCTAAGACTAAAAATAATGCATAAGCATAAAGAGTTTGTGAAAAAATAATAATTATTATATAATGCTACTTCAAAATTGGTATAGTTGGAATACTGTTTTAATCGCTGTATCACTAAGTTGAACAATGAATCGAATTTTGCGAAAAATGTTTTTCTAGAAATTTCGCTTTGAGTTCCGTCTATTAAATTTCCTGTATATCGAGCAAGTTGTCAAATAGCTTTTGACTGTATTGCGTGTTGATGGCAATTTCCTTTACAATTAATGATACACTCATGTCATATCCTGATTGTCTCTACAGGAGCAAGGAGAATGGTTCATTTAGAACCAGAATGTTGAACGATGTTTATGTGTAAGAATGGATACATATATATCCACATATCTCCAAATCGCTTAGTGAAGATTAATGATCTCATCATAGTCACGGCATTTGCATTAACATATTAACTCTGCGTCATCTCAAGCCAGTATAGTGCGGGAAATTACCTACGAACAAGAATACAAGCAGGCATACATATATATACTATATATGCTATATAGTATATGCCATATATGTGTTTATCCATTGACCTACCCGCTGAACCGCGCTATCTTGGCATGCCGCCAGCCGCCATTATGCGTCTAGAAATGAAACTCACCACTACCTTTAAAGCCCAACTGACAAACGCTTGCGGTACATGCTTATATTGTTAAGCAGCGCCAAGAATCATCGCTCACTGCTAACCCAATTTAGCGGCAACGTTGTGAGGCTGGGCTTCGTATGAAAAGGAGTGCACAACACCATTTATCTGCCTTAATTTGCACGGCAAGTGTACGCTAGAGAGAAGAGGCGGAGTGTCAAATAGTGTTTGGCTGCAAAACAAGGGGCTTCGCATGAATTGTTTTTGGATTGCATGTGCGCATTAGCGCAAAATGTCAAATATGACAGCTTCACTGACAGGCGCCAAACAGCCAAGAAAGCAGCACAGTACAACTAAAAGAAGAGCGAAGCCATCAGTATGAGCGTATTAAATAAATAGGCAAAGAAGGCGGCTGAAAGCCAATACATGCCGCGAAAAAAATACCAAACTTAATTAATTTTTGAAACTGAGAAGGAAGGAAAGTCACCCTAAATTGTAGCTAATTTTTTTCTTAAAAACTATTAATACGAGAATAATTGTACAAACGTTTAAGCTGCTGGCTTATACTGATGATATTGACATCATTGTCCTCAACAATCGAGTCGTTAGTTCTGCTTTCTCTAGACGAAGGCAAGACGAAATATCTCCTGTGATCATCCAAATAGTAATCGCATTCGCAACTTGACTCCAGCATCAACACCAACAACAATATCAGCCTTGAAATCCAAAGCAGAATAACTCTTACCAACAGGTACTACTTTGAACTGAGTAGGCAGTTGAGAAGTAAAGTCTTCTCCAGGCGAACAAAAATCAACCCATCATCTGATGAGTCGGCGTTACAAGTTTTCGAAAGAAAGGTTCTACGGGAGATTAATGGTCCTTTGCGCACTGGCAACGACGAGTACGCCAGTCGATGTAACGATGAGCTGTACGAAATATGCTTCAATAGTGGAATAGTTCACTGAATCTAGAGACAGCGGCTGCACTGGCTAGATCATGTCGTCCGAATAGATGAAAATACTCCAGCTCTGAGAGTACTCAATGCAGTACCCGCCGGGAAAGCAGAGGAAGAAGAAGACCTAAACTCCGTTGGAGAGACCAGAAAAAGAAGAATTGGGTACAATTGGAATCTCCAATTGACGACAGACAGAAAGGCAAGCGAAAAAGAAGAAGGACTGGCGCGCTGTTGTAAACTCTTCTACAACCATGTAAGCGGTGTCTAGTAAGAAGTAGAAAAAGATAAATGAAATAAGGAAAGTGAGGTAATCTCTGAACAAGATAAATAAAACTCGAAGTTTACACTCATGTTAGGCAAGAGGTCGAGCCCAACAAGGACCGCCCTTGGACGACTTAGAAGATGGATCTATTGTGGTACCAAACACCCCTATATAATATATCAAGAGACCCTCACAAATCGACAAAACGCTTTGAGTTTATCGCAAATTTATTGAGACGACTAATGGCATCTCGTCGGGGTTATGTCTCCTGGTTCTCTAAAGGTATAGCTTCCGAGATGACTAGACAGTAGAGAAGAAAGCGCCTGGTTTTTACACTTAGTTAGTGTAGTAATAATTATTTGTGACAGCGGAAGATGTTATTAGACACGTTGTTGAAGTTCCAAACTGCACTGAACTCAAATATATGTATATGTATGTACATAGCATGTGAAAATATCTATATACTTTTATAAATGTATCATAAATCATGTATACACTAGACGTGTTTCGTCGGTACTATAAAGTCGGTCCCCGAGTTGATAAAATCTAAAAATTCTTTGTTTTTTATTAAAAAGCGATCAGCTGGTTGCACACGTGAACCAAAAAAAATCAAGTATTTTAATTTTATGTTATGATATTTTTTTATAATGTGATGATCATGCCCCGCTTTTGACTCTGGTTTAAGTTGTTTAAGATAAAATTTAAATTTTTTGTCTCGCTTCAACGAATCATGAATCAGACTTGCTGATGACATTTTGCAATTACTACACAGAGGACAGATAACTGTAAAAGCAGTAACATAAATTTTTGTAACTCAATTACATGTAAAACACGATTTCAAACGCAATTTTCGTGTTTTCTGTATAATCTGCGATTTGGTCACTAGCAACGAGCCTATAAATACCATCTGAGCAATAATCATATTCACAATTTTACGGCAAGCAATAAAACACCACGAGTACAAATGAAGTTCTCACTCAGTGTGCAGTTCTGCGAGAGCGCAATTTTGATTATAATTTGTGTACTGAGCGGCTTTTCGAAGGTATAAAGCATACAAATGAATGCTTCTTAGTTCACTTTTCTTTAACATATTTCGTATTATTTCAGGCCGAACAACCATACACCGTGAAGAATGAGCGATTAGAGCCTTTCAAGGGTTTAAAGGAAACAGCCTTTGATTTGAGCGATTTGAAAATTGTTGGACGTCAACGTTACATCAACGGTAGTGTGACACTCGCTGAAGACATGTCTAGTGAGCATTATAAATTTCAGATAGAAATTTTCTCCTCACCACAAGGCGATGGTCAATATAAGCAATTGCCAATGGGCGTGCCACGTACGCCTGTTTGTGAGGGCGTCAAAGAATTGTATACGAAGTTGTTGGAACCGTCTTTGGTTGAGGGTAAAAACACCGACTTTCCGCATGTGCCCGAAGACGGTTTGTGTCCGCTACCGAAGGGTCAATATTTTGTGAAGGATTTGGATATGAAAACAGACACTTGGCCAAATCAAATACCACGTGGCCTGTTGAAAGCGAAATTGACATTTTTCAAGGATGAAGTCGATGTTGGAGGCAGTTATGTGATAATAAGAGTCGAAGACCGGCAGTGAGAAACGAGCGATTTGGAAAATCTTTTAAGCAAAAATTTTGTAGTGCTTTGGTTAATTGCTATAATTCTTAATAAAAAATATTCATAAAAATTTGCCGTAATTTCTTTTATAATAAATACATTTTGTTATATCTTATTAGTCAATAAAAGATATGTATGGGTGATTGGCTGTCCTGTTTATGAGCATTTTCGTCGTAGCATGTAAGCAGAAATGTTTGTATGCAAGACTGCCGAAGAAAATAAAACTTAAGCTAGGGCTGAGGTCTTCATTTAGCAGGAGCACGATATATAAGTTAATACCATAGGGAATACCATCGGGAACATAGTCTACATATAGTCTACATATTTTTAATCGAAATTGTATCGTCGAAAATAATTTCCGCAAATTTTCTGGATTTTGTTTTCAACATTTCTTCGGAACACATTTGAATACATATAAGGAAATCCTTAGGAAGTATATATTTCTTTCTCAGACTGCTGATTCAATCCTAAGAACAATGTTTTCCAACTTCAAACTAACAGATACTTGAAGAAATTGTGCTTAAGTTTTAAAATTTGAAGTACTTCATGGTGAAATATCAGAGTTTCTAACTGTAGAGTACCTGCTATATTTAAACTATCATTTGCAAATACACTTGTTATATTCCGTGGTTGAATTTAAATGTAAAAAAAAATTACTTGAAGTTTCTTTAGAAATACGAAAAGACTTTTTCGACTACACAATATGTGGATGAACACTTCATCCACTGAATATTATACTCTGTACCATTATAAGAACGTTAAGAGCACAATAGACTTAAGGCCGCGTTGCAATCTTCGTCTATTTACCTTAGTATTGGAGAACAACCTCAGACGACTCATATTTAGCTGACCTATTTCGACACTATTTTGTGAACTTTAGTTCACGAAAATTTACTAATTTTATTGGTATCCTCTACCAGTCACAAAATTACTCACAACACACATTGCGGGGTACAAACTCTGCGTTGTCTTCAACAGTTTTGTGTAAAATCGTTTTTTGCTCGTTCGTTACAAATCTATAATTTTTAGGGGCAATCTTAAGCCAGACAATGCCATGTAGACAATCAAGCCTTAGATTATTAATTATAAATGAGTTTCTAGGTCAGCTAAACGGAAAACTTTAACAAACATTGTTTGATAGTCATTACATGTATGTTCGGCTTCAACCACAGAAACTTCAAAACACTTAGCGCCGTTGTAGCGCACCCTATATCCCTCTGCAGTATTATGAATTTAGATTTATATCTCAATAATGAAATTAGTCTATAAAATTAGCATGTTCCACCATGTTCAGATCTTATCAGCGCTCTTTACAACAGTGCGAAAATTGTATAAATAAGACGCCACCGATGATAAACTTGAACAATAGTTCTGAAATCACAGATAGGTGTCTCCGCACGTCTAAATCGCATATGTTGCAGAATGAAGTTTTTCGTAGGCATCCTTATAACGGTATCTTGTATTTGGAAACAATTTGCAGAGGTGAATGAACAGTAATTGTATGTGGATAATAAAACACCAGTCATAAAATCTCCAAAACTATTTCAGGCTGAACAAACTTACGTGGTGACAAATGAGCTTTTCCAGCATTACGATGGTCTGACGAAGACTTTATTTTATGCGGATAACATGAAAATTATCGGTCGTCAACGTAGCATAAATGGCACTATGAGATTTTTGGAAGACATGAGCGACGAACAATTTACGCTTAGTGTAGAAATGTTCTCCGCTCAACATGGCGATGATCGGTTCAAACCGTTAGTTAGTTACCCGAGTATACACATTTGCGAGGGTCTCAAAGACTATTTCAGGACATATGTGCAACCGTCTCTTATATATGGTGAGAATACCGATTTTCCTTACATACCTAAAAAGGGTGTGTGTCCCCTGCCGAAAGGTGAATATTATTTTAAAAATTTAATATTGAACACCAACTCGTGGCCCACTCAGGTACCAAGGGGCATTTTAAAAACTAAAATGACTTTTTTCAAAAACGGAATTGATGTTGGAGCATGGTCACTGCAGATGAAACTGGAAGATCGTCAGTGAAGCTTTAAGTTTGGAGAAATAACGTAAAAAAGAGAGATTTGTTTGATTTACCATTTATTTTAGAAAAAAAAAAACTTTTAATAAAACAATACGAGGAAAGCAATATTTGAAATTGTGTGTCTTTTCATGTACAGTTATCTCCAGATTTTGAAGGTTGGTTGAGAATGCCTACAAATAATCGTTGATAAATTTGACACTGTAATTTTTAGCCTGACATGACCTGACAAGCTCATCTAGCTGATTAGACTTTGGTAGATTAATTTTCGATCATTAGGGCTTGCGTACAGTTTCGTAGTATTTGAAAACCATTAAGGATACTTGTCATGAACAGTTCATTAAAACTTGTCACAATACACCATTCGCTGAAAATGTTTGAATATTCAAAGGAAGAGTTACTAAGTTGGAATAGACAAAAAACTTAGAAAATATCTCTTGATAGTGTTTATACTTCCGACTTTGAACACAGAAACTTTCGCACCCTATAACTAGGTTCAGTGCTATGAATTTAGATTTACATCTCTTAATTAAAACGATATATAATTTCAGTATGTTCCAACTTGTTCAGGTATTATCTGAGATCTTTACAACATTTCGAAAATTCTATAAATGACATGCAACCAATGACAAACTCCAGCAATAGTACTGAAATAACAGATACAGAAGAGTATTCGCAAGACTAAATCGCATGCGTTGCAGAATGAAGTTCTACGTGGGCATCATTATAACGGTATTTTTTGTGTGCAAGAGATTTGCAGAGGTAAATGAAAAGTAATCGTATATTGATGAAAAGGAACAGTCATAAAATATCCAAAACTATTTCAGGCTGAACAAAGTTACATGGTGAAAAATGACCATTTCGAGCATTACGATGGTGAGCAGGAGACTCTATTTTCTGCGGATAACGCTAGAGTTATCGGCCGTCAACGTACCTTGAATGGCACTTTGAAGTTTTTGGAAGATATGGACAACGAACACTTTATGATGAGTGTAGAAATTTTCTATTCGAAACCAGGTGATGATAACTATAAGCTTTTACCCATGGGCGTCCCGCGTATGCCCCTTTGTGAGGGTCTCAAAAACTATTTCGCTAAAGTAGCGCAACCGTCTTTTGTACACGGTGAGAACACCGATTTTCCTTACATACCTGAAGAAGGTTTGTGTCCGCTGCCGAAAAAGGAATATTACTTTAAGAATTTGACTGTCAAAACCGACACATGGCCCACTCAGATACCAAGGGGCAATATAAAAGCGAAAATAACTTTTTTCAAGGATGGGGTCGATATTGGCGCAGGGTCATTGGTTATGAAAGTGGAAGACCGTGAATGAAGCTTTTTGGTTTTGAAAACGAATGTAAAAAAGACAGAATTTGTTTAACTTACAACTTAGTACTAGAAAAAATAGAATTGAAAAAAAATAATACGAAAAAAGAAATTTTTAAACTTTTTGGTATTTTCATATTTTGCATGTTCCGTAAGTTGGTTTGTTAATATAAGGTTGTCAAATATTTCCCTTCCGCTTTTTTGCACTTTATTCAATTCTTTATAAAAAGTGTTACAGTGATCGGATTTAGTTCAAATATGCGCTGTTTCGTTCGATAATCTGTTTCCATCGAAACGGCAACTTCATAATACCCCCCTCGTGGAAGCCCCCCTCCCTCCTTATTTGCGTAGAACTCGGACAGCCACTCTTCACAAGCCTCGTTTAAGTTCAACTTTACACCAACAAGGATGTTCGCCATGGAGAGGAACAGGTGGTAATCACTTGGCGCTATGTCTGGGCTATATGGTGGGTGCGATGAAACATCCCATCCGAGCTCCCGTAGCTTCTGACGAGTCATCAACGATGTGTGTGGTATGGCGTTTACCTGGTGGAACACTACATACACCCGTCCTGTTGGCCAATTTGGACGCTTCTGATCGATCGCCTGCTTCAAGCGGTCCAGTAGAATAAAGTGTCTGGCCATATTGGAGCAGCTCAAAGTGGATGATTCCTTTCCAATCCCACCAAACACACAGCAAAACCTTACTGGCCGTCAATCCCGGCTTGGCCAGTGTTTGGGATGATTCACTGGCCTTCAACCACAACCGTTTTCGCTTGATATTGTCGTATGTGATCTATTTTTCGTCGCCAGTCACCATCTACTTCAAAAATAGGTCGAGTTCGTTCCGTTTCAGCAGCATATTGCAAGTGTTGATTTGGTCCAGAAGGCTTTTTTGCGTCAAACCATGCAGCACCCAAACATCAAGCTTTTTTGCGTATCCAGCCTGCTGCAGATGGTTTAAAATGGTTTGATGACTAACTCCCATCTTCTGGGCGATGTCACGAGTTGCCACATGCCGGTCTAACTCGATGTTTTCCATGATTTGATAGGTGCTCGTCGTCACAGGTCTTCCGCCGGCTGGCTTATCCATGGTGTCGTTTTCATCCGCTCTGAACCGTCGAAACCATTCCTCCGTTCGAAGTGATAGAGTATCATCCCCCAAAACACCATTAATCTCACGGAACGTTTTTCTAGCGGATTTGCCTTTAACGAAGGTAAACTTTAAAATAGCGCGAATTTCGGCGTTAGTGAACTCCATGTTTACACGTCCTATAACTGTTGAACGCAATATCCAAACTAATCATGCATAGTGTCCTTTTGTAGGTTATGTCAAGACATTTCAAAGATGTATAGTATTGCCAAATACGAGCTCTGTAGCACTTAATACATAAATAGCCGCGCTATTCAAAGACAAAAAGGCGTAATGGAGATATTTTCCAACCCTAATATACTAATTTTATTGGTCCTCTATACCAGCTACAAAATGACTCACAACACACATTGCTGCACATAAGATCTGCGTTGTCCTCAGCCGTTTTGTGTAAAGTCATAAATCATAAATCGTTCGATATATGTAAATCTAAAATATTGAGGAGCAATCTTAAGCCGGACAATGCCATCTAGACAAATAATGCTTATAAGATTAATTTTTGATGACTAAGGATTGCGCGAGTCTCTTACTTCTTTGTCTTATTCGAAATCCAGCGATCAGCGATTTTTCAATATTTAAGCAAATGGGTTTCGAAGTCAGAACATACAAAAACTCAAACCAAAAATCGATTTATATTTTCTGCTTTGAACACTTAGTGCCATTGTAGCGCACCCTATATCCCGCTTCAGTGTTATGAAGATTTATATCTTAAAAATTAAAACATTCTATAAATTTAGCATGTTCCACCATGTTCAGATCTTATCAGCGCTTTTTACAACAGTGCGAAAATCCTATAAATGAGACGCAACCAATGATAAACTTGAACAATAGTTCTGAAATCACAGATAGGTGTCTCCGCACGTCTAAATCGCATATGTTGCAGAATGAAGTTTTACGTGGGCATCCTTATAACGGTATCTTGTATTGGGAAACAATTTGCGAAGGTAATTTAAAAGTAATTGAATATGGATAAGCAGCCTCGGATGAGATACCCCCCTAAGAAGATATCTTCAGATTTTGAAGATTGGTTGAGAAAGCCTACACACAATCGTTGACAAATCTGACTCTGTAATTTTTAGGCGCAAGATTTAACCTAACATAACCTGACAAGCTCCACCAGCCGATGAAGCCTTGATAGAAGAATTTCTCGCGTAGAGTTTCGTATAGTATAATAGTTGCGTTTAAGGAGCTTGTCATGAACAGTTAACCAAAATTTGAATTTTTCAAAATACTGCATTTGATGAAAATGTTTGAATATTCAAAGGAAGAGTTACTAAGTCGGAATAAACAAACAGCGTTGAAAAGATCTCCTGATAGTGTTTATGCTTCCGACTTTGAACACAGAAAACTTCGCACCCTATAACTAGGTTAGGTGTTATGAATTTAGATTTACATCTCTTAATTAAAACGATATATAATTTCAGCATGTTCCAACTGGTTCAGGTATTATCTGAGATGTTTGCAACATTTCGAAATCCCATAAATGGCACGCAACCAATGACGAACTTCAACAATAGTACTGAAATAACAGATATAGAGGAGTATTTGCACGACTAAATCGCATACGTTGCACAATGAAGTTCTACGTGGGCATCATTATAACGGTATTTTTTGTGTGCATGAGATTTGCAGAGGTAAATGAAAAGTAATCGTATAAAAATAAAAAGGAGCACTCAAAAAATAATTCAAAATATTTCAGGCTGAACAACGTTACACGGTGAAAAATGAGCGTTTCGAGCATTACGATGGTGTGCAGGAGACTCTATTTTCTGCGAATAACATAAAAGTTATTGGTCGTCAACGTACCTTGAATGGCACTTTGAAGTTTTTTGTAGACATGGACAACGAACACTTTATGATAAGTGTAGAAACTTTCCATTCTCAACCAGGAGATGATAGTTATAAGCTTTTACCCATAGGCATCCCGCGTATGCCCCTTTGTGAGGGTCTCAAAAACTATTTCGCTAAAGTAGCGCAACCGTCTTTTGTACATGGTGAGAACACTGATTTTCCTTACATACCTGAGGAGGGTTTGTGCCCCCTGCCGAAAGGTGAATATTACTTTAAGAATTTGACTTTAAAGACCGACACGTGGCCCACTCAGTTACCAAAGGGCAATATAAAAGTGAAATTGACTATTTTCAAGGATGGAGTCAATATTGGGGCAGGGTCATTGGAAATGAAAGTGGAAGATGGTGAATGAAGCTTTATTGTTCCGAAAAGTAATGTAAAAAAGACAGAATTTGTGTGACTTACAAGTTACATATGTAGTTCTGGGAAAAAAATTTGAAAAAATTACGAACAAAGAATTAATTAAACTTGTTGGTGTTTTATATTCAGCATGTTCGGTAAGTTAGTTTGTTTGAGGTTTCTTTGCTAGTGCAGGCGTTTCAGTCGCGTATGGAGGCTCTACCTACAACGGTAGCCGGAGGATTTTCACCGGCTTCCCCCTCCTTCCTATTACAAGAAAATATTTCTATTGAGTTATTGGTATTGCAACATTTAACGACGAGGGAGTACGTACTCGGGATTTAACGGAATGGGGTCAATTCCGACATTACACCGTGACCCCCACATTCTGATGAGTGACACCCCATCATACTCAGGTGTCAGAATGCCGCAACCATCAGCCCGGGGTCTGCCAAAATCCTAAAGAGCTAATCCTACTCATAATTCGGTTTCCTACTGAACGTACTATTCGCATAAGCATCATCCATCTTGAAACTCAGCATTCATTATTGGATAATATTCGATCGAATAGACCACGTCCAGCACAGAGTGAAGAAAATATAGCAGATGAAGCAGAGAGTGTGTACGAAGACCGTAGAGATTCGGCGCCGTTCGCAGTAACTCGAACTGGCATGTGGAATGACTTGGCGCATTTTACGTCGAGTTTTTAAATTGTAAGCGTACAAAATACAGCGACATCGCTTCGCTCTGTATGTTCTTGAAGTGTCCCAAGAAGATGCGACGTATTCGAGCCAAATTTTGATCGGCGATGGGGCCCATTTCTGGCTCAATGGGTTTGTGAATAAGCAAAATTGCCGCATTTGGGACGAAGACCAAACAGAAGAGATTTAAGAGCTGTAATTTCAACCGATAAAAACAACGGTTTGGTGTAGTTTGTAGGCCGGTGGAATCATTGGTCCATATTTCTTTAAAAATGATGTCGGTGAGAACGTAACTGTCAATGGAGACCGTTATCGCGACATGATAACCGACTATTTGGTGCCTGAAATTTCAGCTCGTGATCTCGGTGATATTTGGTTTCAACAAGTCGGCGTCACTTGCCACACATCGTTTCAGTCAATAGATTTATTGAGAAAACACTTCGGGCATGCTGCGTAAATGGTAAAATGCTCTCGATTTCGCCTTCAACGTCCATTCTGCGAGTACTCACTACGGCTCCTTGCCCATAAAACAGTCCGGCGCTTTTTGGGTAATCAAAGGCGCACGAACCAGGGCTCGCGGGCACAACCTATTTGACTGTTTCAGCAACATTGATTTTTATAAAATATACCAACAAATGATCATTCAACCGGCTAATGCATCCCTTAGTTAACAAGTAGATATTTGATATATTAAAGAAGAAAAGGATTCACTGAAATTGATCATTTTGAAGTGGCAGCGCTTATATAAACACGCATAAGTAGAGTACGCAGAATATGAAAATATTTATACAAATCAATAACACGATATACGTATATGTAGTTACAACAACTTGCATGCCAATAATGCTGTCAGCCACTCAAACCGCTGAGCTTTGTCACTTCAGCCGCTTAGGAAATGATTTTTAGCGAATTGCTTGTCAAAGTGAAGTGACGCTGAACCCATTGTTAGCGCTTCAATGGGCAGGCAAGTGTATATAGATGAGCTTACGCACATACTACCACACACATGCAGCTACATTCATGTAGCACTAAATAAATACTCAGTATTGGCATTTTAATACATACAAATTCATTTACTTAGGTGCCAGCTGCCAGAGCTTCTAAGCAAATAGTGGCATGTGTAAGTGCAATGTGGAAGCTTTCATGTGTATCTGAAAGCAGCTTTCTATGTTGTGTATTTTATATATATAGTACATAAATACATATATAGTTTAATATGTCCACATACATAGCTATATATTTCTTTGAACTGTATTTTCTGCCAGGAAGACAGTCTTCCTTGCATACTACTTCTAGCGCTAAGCAAATAGTTTACATACACAGCAACACATATGCGTTAGTATTTGCTTGTGTAAGCTGGCAAGTCTGTTTGCACTTCAGCTTTTGCTATTGTTTGCATCAACGAGTGATTTGCTCGTAATCGACAGGCCAACTAAAACGTTGACACACTTACGTAGCCAAACACATGAGCATAACATACATACATACGACTCTATGTGCATAGAAATATATAAACGAATATAGAACACGCTATAGTGTCTTGAAGAGCTTGAAGCATTAAAGCTACTAGTGTACATATTATCCATAAAATTGCAACAATTTGCTGCAAAAATCGATTTCTAAGTGAATTTAATAGCTGGAGACTCTAGCAATATTATTTAAGACTTACATAGTCTGAATACTCGAATACACCAACTTTGACTTCTTACCGGATCACTTGGATGATGGAGTCGCTAAACTGAACTCTGGCGGCTTCTTCCCTACCCATTTACCGGCGAGGAGTTGTGGGTGGGAAGAAGCTGTTTGGGGAGAGGGGCAGTGAGCTTCTTCACGGATGGGTCAAAGCTTGGGGAAGTTTGGTGGAGGGGTCTACTGTAAGGAGCTTTCCATCAACTACAGACTTCCCGACTATTGTAGTGTTTTGCTAATTTATAGTTCGAACACAGGAGTTCTTCTTTTCTATGGTATCACAAAGTACTAAATAAGTCTACGAGCGATCTATGATCAGCCATCTAACCTATCCTACATAGTTGAGCTTAGCTAGTCTTCGGCATTCTTTATGAAAAATTGTCTATATTATCCGACTACTATTGCCAGATGTCCAGCAGCTAAAAATTGATTTTCTTTTTGCGCGGTTCAACCGATTTTCTCTTAGAAATTATTTGTTTTGAGTCCCTGAAGAGATGCCTCAATGTATCAAACTTGAATATTATAGTGACTTTAGAAAATTGGATTACAATGGGAAGCTCGAAATTAACCTCACTTTTTGCCTTCGTCATTATTATTACCATTCGGCAGGATATCGTATTATGACTACGTCACGTTTTTTGTCCGCGATGAACTCCTAAACGACTTAACCGATTTTAGTAAAATTTTGCACACTATGTCGAGTTCGAATCAACTTAAAAAAGCGAATCAACTACATTAACCATGCACAGTGTTGGTGTTTATTAAGTGCAATCTATTAAGCAGACAACTCTATTAACTGGACAGAAAGGCTGGTAAAGAGACATTGAGAAAGCAGCCTTAAATTCGTTATTTTTTCCAATAAGCATATTCAAAATATTCAAAATTAAACCTCAAGTACAATCTCTTTGGTTCTTATAGCGACATAAGCGTTTTCGCCTTTATTCGTAAAAAAAAATTTCACTGTATTGAATAGTTTATTATATATTATAGTACAAAATGTATACCACAGCAACGCGTGGCCGGATCCACTAGTATACATATACATTTTTTCTATGCTTTCGATATCTTTTAAAACTACGTTATCCGTATCACGAAACTTGGCATGAATTCATGTTCAAGGCAACCTTATAATCCAATAAGAAAATGTTCGTTCGGATCACTGTTGTAGCTGCCATACAAACTAAACGAACAAAATAATATCCTTATATGGAAAACTTATGCAATTTATCAGATATCTTCTTCTTTTTGGACTTTTGTATTTGCCCTTCGCACAGAATTAGTACTGGATGCGCCTTTTGGATGCACTACCGTCGAACCTCTACACACTTGCTATCTCTTTTCATTTTTGGTTACTACTCACGTCCGCTATGCTTTTTGTGAACAGCCATTCAAGGTTTGGTGCTTGATGTGTTCCAAGTATTCGGTGTCTAGTTTGCGTTAGAACTAAAAATTCACAGAGCAAATGAAAAACTGTTTCATTAATCTCTTCTAGCTTACATCTGCGGAAAATATTGTTATAGGGCAGACCCATTTTTAGTGCGTATTCTCCAAACGGCCAGTGCCCCAATATAGTAATCTAAGTCCTTGGTTCTAGTCTCAACACGGTTGAGCCATATCCGCTTCGTTATCTTGCTGTTGGTTACTGAATATTACCTGCTCTGAGCTATTTGCTCAAAGTGAGTAGAAAACGCTCGTTTGATTGTTTTCGCAGTGGTCATGGTATTAACGCCGCTTCGGATTCATCTAAAAAGGCTCCCAGTTTGGCCAACTTTCCTTTTTTTTCGGTACCGAAATTGTGAAAGATATTTTAGCTTCAGCAACCGAAGTTAACGTGTTTTCTTATTTGTTTAACTCTTTTCCAGCACTACAAATATATGCCGGGCTTTCACTAATTGACTTGCATTTAAATAACCAATTTTTTATTATTAACTTGCATTTAGGTAAAACCATAATAAACGCGTCAGAATCCTTTTTTAAATTCAATTCACAGCTTCCATGCTGCAACTGACTAAAAACTCCCACATGTTTGCATTAGTTACAACTCATTTCATAGCCAATATTGCTCTTACTCTGGCATACTATCTGGCTCGGCTGTGATGACATGATTAATGTACGAGAAGATTTACGATTATTGTTGACCATTAACGAATACATTAAAACGACTCAATTAAGTTGAATTGATTGTGTAGTGATACGCACACACACATCCAAATGTACCTACACAGCCTCTCACCTAAAGAATTAGCGTCTATAGCGAGCTAAAAGTGGAAAATGCTGCCGTGCCACTGTCAAAAGGATGACAAATCACGTAAATATACATACATACATACATACATACAGCCATACAGTTATACTATATACTGCTACATTTATTACACTAAAAACCTGCATTGTTCGGCCTACAAAGAAACGAAGTGCCGCGCATACACCAATAAAGACGAAATATTGGCGCATTTAATTACGAATTCGTCAGCAACATTTTACTAGCGACGGCTTGCCATTGGCACGAGCATCTTTGTGTTTTTATTATTATTTGCTCTATCAAATTGGTGAACATTAAAATGTCAATAAACAAATGCAATTCTTTCTGCAGCCTTTGTAGGTGCATATAACGATGGAAAATAAAAAAAAAATGCGGCTTTTAATTTTTTATTAGTTCGGTTGCCACATTTTAGTTGCGCTGTTAGCCCAAGTATAGCTAATGGCAAGTGGCGGCTTTGTGTGTGCCGGTGTGTTATCAATTTCGGGTTTTTGTTTCCTGCTTTTACAAGCGGACATTAAAAGTATGTAAGATAAGTCGGTATACTTTTAATTATCTCTTAAGTGGCAAGTGCTTGAGTGCCAAGCAAGTTGTCGTAAAATCATGTGTGTGTGTGTACGAATAATGTTTGTATACATGTGTTTATGTGGCTGGTAAGGTAAAGCTGAAAATTAAAATGAGCTCTTATTGGATCGAAAAAACAACTTAGGCACAAATTTGACAAAAACCAAATCCCGAAATTTCGGGATTGCGAGAAAATATTGGAGGTATGAAAAAGTATGTGAATAAAATGCTTCTATTTAAGAATATTTAACCTAATCTCGAAATTTCGGGATTGAGAGAAAATATTTAGGGAACGAAAAATGATGTGAATAAAATGTTTATATATAAAAATATTTAACCTAATCATGAAATTTTAGGATGGAGATGAAGATTTTAAATGTTAATTTGTATGTTCATATGTATGTATGTATGTATATGCATTCCTTGAAAATCCCGAATTCTGTACATTGATCTAAGGTATTATCAAACAATATACATACATATGTATGTACATATTTTGAATACGATTTGAATCTCATGTTTTTTGGAATTGGTACCGAAGCCAGAAATTTCGGGATTGAGAAAAAATATGAAAGTAAAGAAAAATTATGTGAATAAAAAATTTTTATTCTTAAAATATTAACCTAATCCCGAAATTTCGGGATTGAGAAAAAATATGAAAATAACGAAAAATTATGTGAATAAAAAAAATTATTTTTAAAATATTAACCTAATCCCGAAATTTCTGGATTGAGAGAAAATATTAAAGGAAAGAAAAATGATGTGAAAAGATTGTTTATTTTTAAGAATATTTAACATAATCCCGAACATTAGGGAATATGTTTTGAGAACAATTAAAAAGTAAATTTTGTGATTGGTACCGAAGTCAGAAAATTTAAAAAATGTCATATACTACTCAAAGTAAATTGATTCGTCTTAAAGATGATCCTGGGAGCTTTTGAGTTTATCATTGAATTAGAAATTAACAATTACCGAAAATTAAGAAAGTGAAATTCCGAAACGTTTAAAATGTTCCAAGCATGGTTTTACAGAGAGTATAAAAATCTATGTATGAAAATAAATATATTCTGCGATACCAAACAAACCAAAACAATATTTCAAACCTCAGTATATATAAATTTTGAGATTTTTATGAAGTCACGATTTTTCGGGACTGATCCCGTACTCCAAAATTTTGTAATTAATTCGCAGAATTTATAGGCTACACTAACTGATATATTTCCACAAAAAAACGGACTGAACGAGAATACTTTTTAATAAGAAATGAGATGAGTTGAGTGTTCTTTTGAGACTAATACTTAAAGGTTTTATATTTTCAAAACATGTTTCCTTATACATATGATATATATATATTTTCTTTCTCAAACTTTACTTAGGTTTCTTTTGTTTTTGCCGTGTCTTTTGTTTTCATTTAACGCTTTTGCTTGCATGCTTACGGCTTTAATATAATTAATGATGCCGCAGTGAAAGCTCAGCTGCCTATACTTAAGTACTTAATTTTAAGCTGATTAGTTGGAATCAATGAAACGCTAGCCATAAAATGAGTCATAAAAGAAAGAAAAAATGAGAAATAATGTTTTCGAAAATAGCCTGGCTATTTGGTGAAAAGAGTTGTTCAATAAAGATTGGAAGTTTGTTAAAATATTGAGTAATAGTGATGGCTTTATTTCCAAGGAACGGGTTTTAGCTATTTACATAAACATATTTAAATATATGTTAGTGGTTCCCAAATCTAACGGGCACATACTCAATAGCTTAAGAATCTTTAGTATTCTGACCAGTTACCTAATTGGCACGTCTGGCACGCCTGTAAATGGGTCTTCCGGATAGGAAGTAGGTACGGCATTGAATATATAGGAGACCTAGCAAAACCTAGATATTACAAGTGAGATATTTTAAATGGATAGTTGATATTGTCGGAGGTGTAATGCCTTGATAAGTCTTAAAATCTACCAATATAATCGATGCTCTGCTGAAGTGAGTGTTGAAATACTAGTGTTAGTAGTTATTATTAATAAGATCCATATCTGAGACCTAACGCTCGCCTATGTGAATGTGAATCGGTAGTGTCGAATATATGTACATAATGATTCAGGGACTTCTTCATTTCTAACTATGATACGACGAAGTTGTCATACCCTAGGTCACTGACCTTCGCCAAAGTCCGAGGACGAAACCTAACTAATGTAATGAATATTAGGGTTTGATGACCTCAGTAGGCGATATTCGATGGGTTGAGTAAAAGGTGAAATGAATAACATTCTGTTGGATGGAACGGTACATAACTAAAGACTTAAGTATACCATCTAATTCGAACGTTTCGCGGAAATTTCTTAAAAAGATCTACAAATCGAAAACGATCACCAAAACTATAATAAATTTTTGTCAATTTGAGCAGCACAACTGATAACACAGTTTGAAATGAGCGTCCGAAGAAAAAGACAGTTTAATAAGCTGAGCTTTATTGTTTTTGATGAGCTTAAAGCTAGCGAATGAAACCAAAATCTCAATGTGTAAAATGCGATTATCGCCTTCATATGCATGATAAGTAATTGAAAATTGTGAATTTTTGAAGCTTTCATCGAACTAAAAGCTCTTAGTGTAAAAGCTTTCAGAGTGCTGAAAGCTCTAAGTGTAAGCTTTCACAGTGCACGAAAGCCTTTCAATAAGAAAAAGTGAATTGTTGTGAATTTTTGAAGTTTTCATCAAACTAAAAGCTCTAAGAGTAAAAGCTTTCACAATGTTGAAAGACTTTTAGCATACAAAAATGGGATTATCCACATCATATGCATGATAAATCGAAATTGTTAATTTTTGAAGCTTTCATCGAACTAAAAGCTGTAAGTGTAAAAGCTTTCACAGTGATGAAAGCCTTTCAGCGAGGAAAAATGGGGTTAGTGTGAATTTTTGAAGCTTTAATCGAACTAAAAACTCTAAGTGAAAAAAGCCTTGAGAGTGCTGAAAGCCTTTCAGCAAGCTATAGTTGACCAAAAAGCTATCTGTTCTAAGGCGCCATTGATGCGGGTGGGTTTGGAAGATATTGATATACATATATATACTTACATGTTATGATGCCGTTATCAGCAATTACCGATTACCAACGCATCTATCACTCTCTTATGCTTTGCCACAACTTTAGTGCTAATTCTGAACCAAATACTCACTTACGAAAACTCAAGCTCTTTTTTATTGTAGTTTAAAATTGTGCGAACAAGACTTCGTACGAGTCTTACACCTTCCGAACACATGTCTGAACATCGTCAAGTACACGTGTACCCATTTCATGCTACGCGTGCGTTAACAACAAAGTTGTACAACAAATTTGACTTGCGTCGCCAGCTCAAAATCCAAGTGAGTGGCAGCATTTGCAATAACAACAAAAACATACATTAAATACAACAAAGTCAGTAGTAGAGGGAAAGGCAACAACAAAAATGCAAGTTAAATATCTGTTAATCTTTGCTCAGGCAGTCAACTAGTCACATGACTATCAAATCAGTTGGTGGCTGCTGTTTGACTGACACACACACATACAGCGCCGGTGTATCTGGTAACAACGACCGCGATGAAGCGACCACCTATGGTGTTGCCACAGCAGTGTGTTGCAGCAGCTTAGCAAGGCATGGCTGTGGACGGCACACGCAACACCACACGGCATAGCGCAGCGTACTTGGCTCCATGTAATGTGGTGATGTGGAAAGTGTTGTTGTTATGGTTTTAATCAATGTTAATACAACAACGCGCGCCAAATATGACTGCCGGGTCAAATTAAAATGATAGTTATAAGCGTTGAGTGTATAGATGTTTGTTACTAGTTGTTGTTGTTGTTACTTTAATGATGCGCTGGGCTTGTTTTGTACGTTTTAGTTCGCTTAGCTTTTGTTTTGCTTTGCCGTTACGCCTGCTGGGCTGCATTGTAGGTGCGCGCTCTTCATTTCAACGCTATTGTTTCTGTTGTTGTTGTTACTGCTGTTGTAGTTATGGTTTTTGTTGCCGCAACATTGTGTTGCGTGGGTGGTTTAATTATCCGCTAATGTTTGTCAGTTACGCTGTGCGCCGTCATTGTTTAACGACAACTTTAACCCCGCGCACACACACATCAACACAGATTCCTACACATACATCCATATGTGCATAAGTATTAGCAAAACAACATACAAACTTGCCACACAGCAAGTGTTTGTGCCCATGTTTGCCACATGCTGTGCCGCAAAACAATGCAAATCCATTGCTAACAGCTACAACAACAACAAAAAATAATGTAAAAAGCAACAACAAAATATGTCTGTCCACAGCACACCCTTTCTTCAAAGCTTTGCGTCACATTCGGTGGTCATGCTACATGCGCGGGCGGGTAGGCCACATGAGGCACTCGCGTCTGGCATATCGGACATGCAACGCTGCACAAACACCTTCACGAGTGTAGGTGGGGGTACACATACACACATCCACACATATGTACATATATGTACGTAACTGTATATCCCATATTCCATATGTGTCAACACTTTGGTTGCCTTGGCTGTTGCGAAAACTCTTGTTAATTTAGTGAGCTTGACGCGCATGGTTCGTATCCAGCGTGCCCGTATTGTTTTTGTTACTGCAAATGCCTTACTTTTTCCCATTTGCTGTGGTTTTCGTTTCACTTTCGTTTTTTAATTGCTTTTTGTTGTTGCTACATGCGGCTCACACTCATTTGGGTTTCGGTATCTTGTACACTTCATTGTTGTTGTTGTTGTTAGTGGTGGTCTTGTAAAATGTTCGGTTTCAGTGGTTTCATGCTTTTGACATTTAACGCTAAATATTTGTTGTTAATTATCTTTCGAACACCCACTTAGCCGCAACACACTATGATTATTGCCCTTCGGCGCTCCGCATCCTCAGTAGGCGTTTGCTAACACCATTTAAAGTGTTGCAGGGTTGCCGTGGTACAGTGGGTCAAGGCGATTTTTCTACAACTCGGAAATATTTGGTTACATTGGCTTCTGAAAATAGTTTCATATTTTGAGATTCTCTCATTCCGCGCTTTCAGTTGCTATTTGCCATTTTTCTATGGCAAATCCGAAGGAGGGCTATCGAAAATAATTCGGAACATTGTAAAATTATGTCTAAAGTAAGTAAACTTACTTTTACTAAACTCTAGCTGACCTAAGCTTTGTAGTAGAAAGAGAGAATAAAATCTAACCTACCATAACACCCAATAATATCTTCTTCTTCTTTACCTAGCCGTGTTAACGACAACGCGTCAGTCGTTTTTTCTTTTTGCAATGTGACGCCAATTGGAGACTCTAAGCGAAGCCAGGTCGTTCTTGACCTGGTCTTTTCAACGGAGTAGAGGTCTTCACCAAGGACTGTGTGCGACGTCTGTTTGTTTGATGACAGGAGATATTTCGTGTTTGCCCTCGTTCACTACCAGACCAATTTTCTGTGCTTCCTTGTCCACTGTACTGCGTCGAATACTTTCAGAGCTGGAGTGTTTTCATTCATCCGGACAACATGACCTAGCCAGCGTAGCCGCTGTCGTTTAATTCGTTTAACTATGTCAATGTCTCCGTATATTTCTCATAGAGCTCATCGAATGCGTTATTTCGTCATCCGCAGAATCTTTTCTCTCGAAAACTCGTATTGTCGTTTCATCAGATGTTGCCATCGTCCATGCCTCTATGCCATATAGCAGGACGGGAATAATGAGTGACTTATAGAGTTTGGTCTTTATTCGAGAGAGGATCTTACTTCTCAGTTGCCTGCTACTCAGTCGAAATTATCCACGACTTTGAAGCTATGACTGTCAACGGTGACGTGGGAGCGTAGACGAGAGTGCGAGGACAGGAGATATTTCTTCTTGCCCTCGTTCACCACCAGACCAATTTGTTTGCTTCCATATCCATTCTGGAGAAAGTGAACTAACCTAATAGTATAAGTACATAGCACATAGTTTACCTTCTTGTAACTAGATACATTTTTGGATGTGCTGTCCACGTCTTGAAAAANTTTGAGGAGTTACGCTGATAGTTTGTTCCAAGCACAGGCTTTGAAGACAAGATCGGCTTTACATTCTTGAGGTCTCTCAAGCTCTAACGTAATATTTGTTTTGAAACTACCACAACCAGCTTCCGGGTATTGAACTGATGATTTTACTCCAATCTATTCAAAGGCCCTCTGTTTCGAATTGAGTTTTGGCTTAGTAGAATAAAAATGACTTAGTTTCTGGAACCTTTTACAAAAGTAAATCTGGCTAAAGCCACTTTTCAGTTTTTACAGAAGAAGGTAAAAGTAGTAACTGTGTCAGCATAAATCAAGCATACATAAAGATGGAATATTTAGTTAGTTAGTATATTTAGAACAGGACTAAGTCTTCAAATTAGAAGGCTGTAAAAGTTTTGACAAGAAGTAACCATATCCAAAACTATTGAAATTGAGTCTTCAAAGAACTTGGAACTATCACAGAAAATAAATGTTCAGATTACAACAATTGGAGCAAGCAGTCTTGAAGCAATGTAAAGGGGAAGTGAGCGACTTAGTGCGTGTTTTATCGAAATTAAGTCTCCAAACATGTGAAACTACTAAAAAATCTTAATACTAAGTTATTAGACTTGAACTTAGGTTCCAAGGAAGATGTAAAGTATGAGTTTTCTTACCTATGGTATTAACCCACTCTTCTGAAAATAACTAAATCTCCGAAATAGGACTAATTTTTCAAATTAACAGCGGCCCCTATTTTCATGAATTGTATTCAAAAAATTCAAAATTTCCATAACTAAAAATGAATCAACAATATTCAGCGCATGGTTGCGCCACTGTCATTTAACCACGGCAACCCCTTGATGAGCTTGGCGATGCTGTGCGGTTTGTGAGTGTGCTCGTTTTTGTTTGGATTTAATTAAAACATTGGCAATCATTGCCAAAACCACAGCCACAGTAACACAAACATGGAACAGCAACAACAATAATAATAGTTAACGCAATGCAATAGTCGAAATGTAGAGCAGAAAAATCAATGAATCACGTTTGAGAGCAATTGTCTTTTGCATGTCATTGTCATGAGTAAATCGATTATATGTGTAA
>NC_052501.1:67484306-67492096 GCF_016617805.1 Bactrocera tryoni | reverse complement strand
AGGTTTAAAATACGGGGCAGCATATATGTATGTATAATAACTATCATTGCATAATACATAATTATATAGGCTAGGGTAAATAGAACACTTTTGGACCAATTTTGACGTTATTTAAGCACTAAAATGTTTCAACACTAAATGATAAAATTTAAACAAGAAAAAAAATGCTTAAATGGGCTTTTAAGCAATTACGAAACTGGGTGGACTTATCACTGTCAATTTTAGGCCTAAAAATCAGCAACTGAACAAAAGCCAAATCTTGGAAAAGACCCGTGAAAAGAGAATCGATACACACCACCTCTTCGTCGATTTCAAAGCTAATTTTACAACACGAAAAGAAGCCGCCTTTATACCGCGATGTCTGAATTTGGTATCTCTGAAAAAATTAAAACTTACAAAAGCCGTTTTAATTTTTGCCTGACGTTGAGCACCAGCAAAAGCCCGTCGAGAACGGGAAAGACCTCTCCGAACCGATCGATACCAAACGATACCAGACAAGGCGACTCCATTATCTTGAAAACTGCTGGAAAAAAGTTCGAGCTGCAGAACTTAATCGAGTAGGTATCTTCAATAAGATCTGCTGGCGTACGTTGATGATATGGATATCATTGGCCTCAACAAATAGCGCCGTCGTCTCGCCGACTGGCTAAAGAAAAAGAGAATGGGTGTAGGTAGAACGAGGGCAAGACGAAATATCTGCTGTGATTAAATAAACAGTAATCGCACTCGACTTCGGCGTCACCTGCTGACAGTCTTAACTTCGATGTCGCAGATAATTTCGTCCTTCTTGGAACTAGTATTAAACAATGTCAGCTTCGAAATTCAAAATAAAACAGAAATTACAATCTCGGTTACGCCATCCATATGTCGACTGAGCAAGAATCTACTATCTTTCTATTGTGCATTTCATACATTTCATAGATTGAAGTGGAAGCCATCCTGCAGCAGAGTGCACAAGTGGTTGCAACGTTATCAAAGCATCGTGAGATACCAGTAAAATGACAATCAACATATGGACTAATCAAAATCCGTGATCACCGGAAAACTCCATCGAAACTGTGCGTGAATTCATCTAAAATCAGGCGAAATCATCATTGAAATTCATGGAAATGGTATTGAATATATCCACAATCTCGATATATCGCGTTTTGACCGAACATTTGGCTTACGAAAGGTGTGTAAAAAGAATGGCTTGTTCCGCACAAATTGACTGACGACCAAAAAATTGCTCAGAATCCAACATCTTCGAAGGACGATTATTTGATCAAAAATCACATTTTAACCATCACAGTCCCTGTTTTCGCCTGTCGCGACACCGTGCGACTTCTTACTTCTTTGGAAAAATTGCATTGCCCATGAAAGAAAGCGTTGGCGTAGAGGCCATTCTGCAAAGGCTTGCACTGGCATGGTGGCGGCCTTACCGGCCAACGAGCTAAAACACTGTTCGACATGCTTTTGCACCGTGCAAAAGCTGGCCAGCTTTTAAAGAATTATTTTGAATAAAATAAAATGGATTTTGCTGAAATAACCATTTGTTCTGTTTTCTAAGTCCCGTTTACATTGGAAAGCTCCTTGTAGTTCAGCGAATTAAGAGACAGCGGATACGCTGGCTAGGTTATGTCGTCCGAATGGATGAAAACAACCCAGCTCTGAAAGTATTCAACGCAGCCCGGCGGAGGAAGCAGAGGTGAGCAGCACCTCCACGATGTTAGAAAGACCAGAGGAGAAGAAACGCGGCTTCGCTAGGAATTCCACTTGGCGCCAAACAGCGGTGAAAAGGAAAACGACTGGCGCGCTGTTGTAAACTGGGTCCCTTTAGTTTTGAGATATTGATCTGAATTTGCACCCATCCTTCTCACCCAAAAGCCCGCCGATATCTGGACAATATAGAATATTCCTGCCAAACAAATCAAATTTTGTATGGAAAACTTTGTTGAGATATCTTCAATGAAATTTGACCTAAGTTATTGTCGAAGGTAATGCCGTAATATCCAAAGAAATTGCCCCGATCGGATATATGTATGTATAGACCATATACCTGTTATACCAACTGGCCGATCGAAACTGCTCTTATAGGGACCTCGGTATCTGTGAAAGATATTATAGCTTTGGTCAATCGAAGTTAGCATTTATTGTTTTACTTTAACCGCAAATCTTATGAAGCAGAAAATTTGTAATTTAATATTAACTATAAATTATAAAATATTTTCGGTAAACAATTAATGTTTATGTTTAAAGCTTACAGCAACAAAATAAGCGCCACTCGGCACACACATCCAGCATGTTTTATGAATGCTCAAGCCGAAAAATCGCTAAAACAATAAATTCATAAATGAGCTTTCAACTATGATCCATGAGATGAGATAGAATCTACTAAACTTTTGTGGAAAAAAATAATATGAAACCGGCTCGCAGATGCAAACAATAGCCTGCAAAGTAATGCGAAAAATAAATGATAGCAACAACAACACAAATATACACTACCAAAACATAAAAGGAAATGAGCACAATGGTTGGTAAAACGTAGAAAAAATAAGCAACAACAACAACAATTCAGCTTATCGGCTTTGAAAGAGTGCGGCGCTGGCCATTCAGGCAGCCGCCGTTTCCAGCAGCAGTGGTCAATATTTTGTTTACTGCCTCAATAGCCTACCGGCTATAACGCCACTTGAATATTCTTTCCACCAATTCTTAGATAAAACAAAAAGAAACAACAACAAAAGTCTGCTGCTTTAAGCACTATGAACTAGCAATGAGAAGTGCAGCGCTACAGCTGGTATGCGATTGTTTTTGTTTTGGGTAAGCCCATTACGCTAAACGAAAGTCGAAACTCCTAATTGGCGATGACTTGAAGCATTAGCAACACACAACAACAACTGACTTACGGTGAAGTTTGCAGCAGCTGCCAATCTGCCTCATAGTTTGGGTTCTTATGTTGTGATTTTGTTAGAAGTTGTTTTTTTCCTCCCTCGTTAAAAGCAAAAGCAATAGCTCTAATCGTTGACTGGTGAATTGCTTTTAACCAAAATGCGGCATGAAAGCGGATGAGGCAAGAGATATTCGCTTGATGATGGTGATGATGTTGTACAGCAGGTGCCTGTGTGTGTATGTATGTTTGAATGTAATTATTATTTTTTTCTCTTTGTGGTATATAACGAATATCAATAAGCAAAATCTGGCACTTATGAGTACTCATACATCAATTCTTATGTCTCATACATATGTACATATATTTAAGAATTAATATCCATAGCAAAAATGCTTAGGTCAATTGGTCACATATATGTATATATGAATAAGCTTATTAAATGCATTGCTTAATAGTTTCAACGGGTGGGGTTTTGCCTTTGGCTCACCGAAAATCGCGTCCCAATGGCCGAGCTTTAAAATATTTTTCCAAAAAATTTCGGAACTTCTTGTTAATAGTGTATGTTCGTAACAATAAAAAAATTTTATAAAATTATTTAATTTTTTATATGAGAAAATGTATGTTTTTTACCCGGTGAAACCTATGTATCAGTCTTTTAAAGATCTAATCGACTTTAATAACCCCACGAGAAGTAGCTAAATGGTGATTTTAACTCCAACTTCCTTGGAGGTCATTCAATGTCACAAAAATCTTGAAATAAATTTACCCTCAAACTTTTCTCGCAAACAATTCGGTTGCTATGTGGCATAGTTCCGTCTTGTTGGAACCAAATGTTGTCAAGATTAACTTCTTCCACTTGATATCATAAAAAATGGATAACCAACGATCGATACCGCCGTCCATTGACAGTAACGGTGTCACCAGCTTCATTTCGAAAGAAGTTATGACCGATGGTTCCATTAGACCAAAAACCACATCAAACTGTTAATTTTGGTGAATTTGATGGTTGTTCATTAACAATTTGTGGATTTTTTTCGCATCAGAATCGTCAATTTTGTTATTTACTGCACTACTCAGATGAAAGTGAGCCTCCTAGGCTTAATTTTTGATTTTCTAAAAACGTCTTTATCGTTCTCAAGTTGTTCCAAGGCAAAATCAGCAAATTCACGACGTTTACGGTGGTCCAGTGGCTACAGTTCTTCAGTGAAAACAATTTAATACGGATGCAAGCCCTAATCCTTCCTCAGGTTTGAGACAGTCCCAATTCTTGTCGAAACGGCAATTAGAAATCACATCTTCCCTATTGGAAGCCGCGTAATATTTAGGCTGATAGGGAAATTGAGCTCGGAGAGATGTTTTGACTGTTTGCACTGATTGAAAGTGCCACTGACCGTAAAGCAGTAACTAAAGCAAAAAACATCAAAAGTATTCATGACACTCGCAGTAAAGTATTAGGAGATGTGCCACTGTCGAATATCTGAGAATGTGTTATACGGAAATAGATGACACGCTGACCTTCTAATCAAAATTTCCTAACGTTTGAGCTCTTGCAATTTATTCTATTTGAATCGTCTAAAGAAAGCGTCAAAGGTATTTGTTTATTTCTAATTTTACTGTGTAGAAAATCGAGTTGATGGTAAGAGGTTTGGGCCGAATAAGTGACTCATGGTCGCTGGGTCAATATGGCGTAAGAGGTTAAAAGGAAGAACTGCTTAATATAAGGAGTAACTAAAACTAGAAAAGTACTATTTTAAGCCCTAACACAGTCAAAGTTTGTTTCTCCCAAAGTCCTCATCTTATAAAGTTACCCCTAGCTTTTGGCTAAAACTTGATCCCAAATTCCACAAGCAGTAGCTCTATGTCAAAATAGTATTATTGCTATTAGCAACAACAAGGCACTTTCATTCACTTAATCACATAAGTAAAAATTTTATGTGACTTATTGTACGAACCGCCCATTCAGGGTTCTTCCATTCGCTTACTGAGCCTCGCCTATTAAGCGCGTGTTCTACTTATTTCGCCTTTTGCCGAAATTCTTCTACGCATTACATAATTAGTGCTAAGTTTGCTCAGATTAGGAAATTCAATTGTTGACTACTTGACTATTCATGCGCATGCGAGTTTTTGTTGTTTCTATGGGCTTTGTTGTAGTGCTTAATTAGTATTTATGATGAGAGCGGTCAGTATAGCGGCTGTGGAGGAGCAAAGATGTTCAAATTTCTGACTTAAAGCATAAATTTGAACAAGTTTTTCTGCTGGTGCTGCAAGTCTTTGGTTTCAAATAAGTTTTACGCGCTTCTGGTACAGTACGGCACAAAATACATATGTATGTATATATTTTTATTGAAAAAAAAATTTTTTTTCGAAAATTTTTTGTGACTTAAAAGCATTGTAAGCTTTGTTATTATTTATTTATATTGTGTTATTTGCCTTTCGGTTGGCAAACAGCCAATTAGCCATTAAATTTTCATTAAAATTTGTGTGTTTTTTACGAAATTTATAATTGCATTTATGCAAATGGCAAACAATAAAAGTGTGAAAATTTGAAAGCTGCAAATTACAGGAAATATTATGTACATAAATATGTTTATATATATAATAAGCATTAAAAATTTACAACATTAACGGAAATGGCAATTGCCGGCTATTAAAGTGACCAATAAATTATAGCTAAGTAATTAGGCCTAATTGGTTTTGGCAATTTTTTTCTATATTTTCGAAAAATAAGCAAAAATGTGCATAACTTATGTAAGCATTATTACTTACACATTTATATACAAATGTATATAGTAAAGAAAGGAGGCATTTGTTAACACGTAAAAGAAAACGTTGCATGGGAAAAATATTTCATACAATAATATCCGTAGTAAAAGCAGCGCTATCTATTTCTGATTTTTTTTTTCAAATGGATTTTGCTGAATTCATTAAGTTACTATATACATAAACTAATAACATTTTTATGTAATTTTAAAATTAAATTTGAGCTTTTAGAGAGTGCTGGTTTTCGGCAACATTAACCTGTATCAGGAGATTTAGTTGAGTTCTGAGTTATTGATAAGGGCAAGCAGGATCCTCAAAACTATTCTGTCGATTCTATCGAAATTTTGTAAAAAATAATCTAATAGAGTTCTGTAACACACAATATGATGAGCACACCAGTGGGTACTTAGGAAATAAACTTCATCATAACTTAACTCAGTACCAATGTAAAGATATTTACAAATCAAAACATTTCTAATTATATTGAGAAATTAAGGGGTTACATGTATTTACGTGTTTCAAAAAATCGAGTTTTTTTATTTTCATATGAAATCGCGACCACACCTCCAGAATATTGTGCTGAATTTTCAAGTTCATCAGAGAAAAAGTTTCGGAGATACAGCCTTGAGAACTTCTGCGCTCGAGGTTGCTAGGCTAAGTGCGCCGTCCTTAAACGCATTTTTCTCGAAACTTTGTTTCTGAAGTCAGTTGGCAAAATTTCTCGACAACAACTCAATCGCTCTTCATAGACAGGTCTTTTCTACAGTTCTTAAAGACTTGGGCGGATTTTTTTCGTTTACAACTGTTTGAAAAAAAGTGTTCTGAAATTTTATTGAAATTTTTAATTTTTGAAAAAATGTCTTCAAAAACTCCAATTTTCAGTTTGTTTCTTCGCTTAACTAAAACACGTATTTTTCACTTTGGATGATCCTGTAAGGAGTTATCTGGACAACGCGAACGGACCTCTTTTTCGAGCTGTCACCGGAAATTGTGTCGTAATGGTCGAGTTTAAAACATTTTTTCTAAAAATTTTAGAATTTCTTTGCTAATAGCCTATGTTTGTAACAATAAATAGTATAATGAAATATTTCATTCTTTATATGAGAAAAAAAATGCTTGGAAAAAGGTTGTTTTTTACCCGACGAAACCCATGCAACTTTTAACGTCAAACAAAAAAATACAGATTATACTTTTCTGAAAGCTTTTGTTTTTGTCCGCGATGGACTCCTGAACTACTGAACCGATTTTAATAAAATTTAGCACACTGTCTCCAGTTTTAACCAACTTAGAAGATAGGATAGTCAAAAGCACATTCATAAATAAAAGAAAAAACCGTTAACATCGGCTGCACCGAAGCTAATATACACTTCACAGGTGCATTTCTTTTAGTAACTATGTGTTCAGTTTATATGGCAGCTATATGCTATAGTAAGCCGATCTGAACAATTTTTTTGGAGATTATATTATAACCTTAAGCAGTAATCCATGTCAAAAATCGTGAAGATACCACGTCAAATGTGAAAGTTTTCCATACAAGTCTTTGATTCCGATAATTCGGTTTGTATGGCAGCTATTTGCTATAGTGAGCCGATCTGAAATATTTCTTCGGATATTACATTGTTGCCTTAGAAAATAATCTATACAAAATTTCGCAAATGCAAAAGTTTTCCATACAAGAACTTCATTCCGATCGTTTAGTTTGTATGACAGCTATATGTTATAGTGGTCCCATATCGGCAGTTCCAAAAAATGAGCAGCTTCTTGAAGAGAAAATGACGTTTGCAAAATTTCAAAACGATATCTTAAAAATTGAGGGACTAGTTCGTACATATACAGGCAGACGGACAGACAGACGGACATGGCTAAATCGACTCAGCGCGACGTACTGATCATTTATATATATACTTTATAGGGTCTCCAACGTTACAAACTTCGTGACAAACTTAATATTCCCTGTTCAGGAGTATAAATACAGTGCAGCCGCTTACAAATGAACGATCTATTAAAGCTGTTTCACTAGAAGAGATAAACTGTACCGCGAACTTGAATTTTAGCGACCTTTATTATATATTTATAGTCTTGTTTTATAACTGAACGTCAAAACAAAAAAATTAATCCCTTTATTATAAAGCTCAAAATGTGGTGAATGACTTTGCTAAGA
>NC_052501.1:67398497-67484206 GCF_016617805.1 Bactrocera tryoni | reverse complement strand
GTGACTTTACAAGTTACATATGTAGTTCTGGGAAAAAAATTTGAAAAAATTACGAACAAAGAATTAATTAAACTTGTTGGTGTTTTATATTCAGCATGTTCGGTAAGTTAGTTTGTTTGAGGTTTCTTTGCTAGTGCAGGCGTTTCAGTCGCGTATGGAGGCTCTACCTACAACGGTAGCCGGAGGATTTTCACCGGCTTCCCCCTCTTTCTTATTACATGAAAATATTTCTATTGAGTTATTGGTATTGCAACATTTAACGACGAGGGAGTACGTACTCGGGATTTAACGGAATGGGGTCAATTCCGACATTACACCGTGACCCCCACATTCTGATGAGTGACACCCCATCATACTCAGGTGTCAGAATGCCACAACCATAAGCCAAAGGTCTGTCAAAATTCTAAACAGCTAATCCTACTCATAATTCGGTTTCCTACTGAACGTACTATTCGCATAAGCATCACCCATCTTGAAACTCAGCATTCATTATTGGATAATATTCGATCGAATAGACCACGTCCAGCACAGAGTGAAGAAAATATAGCAGATGAAGCAGAGAGTGTGTACGAAGACCGTAGAGATTCGGCGCCGTTCGCAGTAACTCGAACTGGCATGTGGAATGACTTGGCGCATTTTACGTCGAGTTTTTAAATTGTAAGCGTAAAATACAGCGACATCGCTTCGCTCTGTATGTTCTTGAAGTGTCCCAAGAAGATGCGACGTATTCGAGCCAAATTTTGATCGGCGATGGGGCCCATTTCTGGCTCAATGGGTTTGTGAATAAGCAAAATTGCCGCATTTGGGACGAAGACCAAACAGAAGAGATTTAAGAGCTGTAATTTCAACCGATAAAAACAACGGTTTGGTGTAGTTTGTAGGCCGGTGGAATCATTGGTCCATATTTCTTTAAAAATGATGTCGGTGAGAACGTAACTGTCAATGGAGACCGTTATCGCGACATGATAACCGACTATTTGGTGCCTGAAATTTCAGCTCGTGATCTCGGTGATATTTGGTTTCAACAAGTCGGCGTCACTTGCCACACATCGTTTCAGTCAATAGATTTATTGAGAAAACACTTCGGGCATGCTGCGTAAATGGGAAAATGCTCTCGATTTCGCCTTCAACGTCCATTCTGCGAGTACTCACTACGGCTCCTTGCCCATAAAATAGTCCGGCGCTTTTTGGGTAATCAAAGGCGCACGAACCAGGGCTCGCGGGCACAACCTATTTGACTGTTTCAGCAACATTGATTTTTATAAAATATACCAACAAATGATCATTCAACCGGCTAATGCATCCCTTAGTTAACAAGTAGATATTTGAAATATTAAAGAAGAAAAGGATTCACTGAAATTGATCATTTTGAAGTGGCAGCGCTTATATAAACACGCATAAGTAGAGTACGCAGAATATGAAAATATTTATACAAATCAATAACACGATATACGTATATGTAGTTACAACAACTTGCATGCCAATAATGCTGTATCAGCCACTCAAACCGCTGAGCTTTGTCACTTCAGCCGCTTAGGAAATGATTTTTAGCGAATTGCTTGTCAAAGTGAAGTGACGCTGAACCCATTGTTAGCGCTTCAATGGGCAGGCAAGTGTATATAGATGAGCCTTACGCACATACTACCACACACATGCAGCTACATTCATGTAGCACTAAATAAATACTCAGTATTGGCATTTTAATACATACAAATTCATTTACTTAGGTGCCAGCTGCCAGAGCTTCTAAGCAAATAGTGGCATGTGTAAGTGCAATGTGGAAGCTTTCATGTGTATCTGAAAGCAGCTTTCTATGTTGTGTATGTTATATATGTATATAGTACATAAATACATATATAGTTTAATATATCCACATACATAGCTATATATTTCTTTGAACTGTATTTTCTGCCAGGAAGACATTCTTCCTTGCATACTACTTGTAGCGCTAAGCAAATAGTTTACATACACAGCTACACATATGCGTTAGTATTTGCTTGTGTAAGCTGGCAAGTCTGTTTGCACTTCAGCTTTTGCTATTGTTTGCATCAACGAGTGATTTGCTCGTAATCGACAGGCCAACTAAAACGTTGACACACTTACGTAGCCAAACACATGAGTATAACATACATACATACGACTCTATGTGCATAGAAATATATAAACGAATATAGAACACGCTATAGTGTCTTGAAGAGCTTGAAGCATTAAAGCTACTAGTGTACATATTATCCATAAAATTGCAACAATTTGCTGCAAAAATCGATTTCTAAGTGAATTTAATAACTGGAGACTCTAGCAATATTATTTAAGACTTACATAGTCTGTATACTCGAATACACCAACTTTGACTTCTTACCGGATCACTTGGATGATGGAGTCGCTAAACTGAACTCTGGCGGCTTCTTCCCTACCCATTTACCGGCGAGGAGTTGTGGGTGGGAAGAAGCTGTTGGGGGAGAGGGGCTGTGAGCTTCTTCACGGATGGGTCAAAGCTTGGGGAAGTTTGGTGGAGGGGTCTACTGTAAGGAGCTTTCCATCAACTACAGACTTCCCGACTATTGTAGTGTTTTGCTAATTTATAGTTCGAACACAGGAGTTCTTCTTTTCTATGGTATCACAAAGTACTAAATAAGTCTACGAGCGATCTATGATCAGCCATCTAACCTATCCTACATAGTTGAGCTTAGCTAGTCTTCGGCATTCTTTATGAAAAATTGTCTATATTATCCGACTACTATTGCCAGATGTCCAGCAGCTAAAAATTGATTTTCTTTTTGCGCGGTTCAACCGATTTTCTCTTAGAAATTATTTGTTTTGAGTCCCTGAAGAGATGCCTCAATGTATCAAACTTGAATATTATAGTGACTTTAGAAAATTGGATTACAATGGGAAGCTCGAAATTAACCTCACTTTTTGCCTTCGTCATTATTATTACCATTCGGCAGGATATCGTATTATGACTACGTCACGTTTTTTGTCCGCGATGAACTCCTAAACGACTTAACCGATTTTAGTAAAATTTTGCACACTATGTCGAGTTCGAATCAACTTAAAAAAGCGGACATCTACATCAACCATGCACAGGGTTGATGTTTATTAAGTGCAATCTATTAAGCAGACAACTCTATTAACTGGACAGAAAGGCTGGTAAAGAGACATTGAGAAAGCAGCCTTAAATTCGCTATTTTTTCCAATAAGCATATTCAAAATATTCAAAATTAAACCTCAAGTACAATCTCTTTGGTTCTTATAGCGACATAAGCGTTTTCGCCTTTATTCGTAAACAAAAATTTCACTGTATTGAATAGTTTATTATATATTATAGTACAAAATGTATACCACAGCAACGCGTGGCCGGATCCACTAGTATACATATACATTTTTTCTATGCTTTCGATATCTTTTAAAACTACGTTATCCGTATCACGAAACTTGGCATGAATTCATGTTCAAGCAACCTTATAATCCAATAAGAAAATGTTCGTTCGGATCACTGTTGTAGCTGCCATACAAACTAAACGAACAAAATAATATCCTTATATGGAAAACTTATACAATTTACCAAATATCTTCTTCTTTTTGGACTTTTGTATTTGCCCTTCGGACAGAATTAGTACTGGATGCGCCTTTTGGATGCACTACCGTCGAACCTCTACACACTTGCTATCTCTTTTCATTTTTGGTTACTACTCACGTCCGCTATGCTTTTTGTGAACAGCCATTCAAGGTTTGGTGCTTGATGTGTTCCAAGTATTCGGTGTCTAGTTTGCGTTAGAACTAAAAATTCACAGAGCAAATGAAAAACTGTTTCATTAATCTCTTCTAGCTTACATCTGCGGAAAATATTGTTATAGGGCAGACCCATTTTTAGTGCGTATTCTCCAAACGGCCAGTGCCCCAATATAGTAATCTAAGTCCTTGGTTCTAGTCTCAACACGGTTTAGCCATATCCGCTTCGTTATCTTGCTGTTGGTTACTGAATATTACCTGCTCTGAACTATTTGCTCAAAGTGAGTAGAAAACGCTCGTTTGATTGTTTTCGCAGTGGACATGGTATTAACGCCGCTTCGGATTCATCTAAAGAGGCTCCCAGTTTGGCCAACTTTCCTTTTTTTCGGTACCGAAATTGTGAAAGATATTTTAGCTTCAGCAACCGAAGTTAACGTGTTTTCTTATTTGTTTAACTCTTTTCCAGCAATACAAGTTTTTGCCAAGCTTTCACTATATAATTGACTTGCATTTAAATAACCAATTTTTTATTATTAACTAGCATTTAGGTAAATCCATAATAAACGCGTCAGAATCCTTTTTTAAATTCAATTCACAGCTTTCATGCTGCAACTGACTAAACACTCCCACATGTTTGCATTAGTTACAACTCATTTCATAGCCAATATTGCTTTTACTCTGGCATACTATCTGGCTCGGCTGTGATGACATGATTAATGTACGAGAAGATTTACGATTATTGTTGACCATTAACGAATACATTAAAACGACTCAATTAAGTTGAATTGATTGTGTAGTGATACGCACACACACATCCAAATGCACCTACACATCCTCTCACCTAAAGAATTAGCGTCTATAGCAAGCTAAAAGTGGAAAATGCTGCCGTGCCACTGTCAAAATGATGACAAATCACGTAAATGTACATACATACATACATACATACAGCCATACAGTTATACTATATACTGCTACATTTATTACACTAAAAACCTGCATTGTTCGGCCTACAAAGAAACGAAGTGCCGCGCATACACCAATAAAGACGAAATATTGGCGCATTTAATTACGAATTCGTCAGCAACATTTTACTAGCGACGGCTTGCCATTGGCACGAGCATCTTTGTGTTTTTATTATTATTTGCTCTATCAAATTGGTGAGCATTAAAATGTCAATAAACAAATGGAATTCTTTCTGCAGCCTTTGTAGGTGCATATAACGATGGAAAATAAAAAAAATGCGGCTTTTAATTTTTTATTAGTTCGGTTGCCACATTTTAGTTGCACTGGTAGCCCAAGTATAGCTAATGGCAAGTGGCGGCTTTGTGTGTGCCGGTGTGTTCTCAATTTCGGGTTTTTGTTCCCTGCTTTTACAAGCGGACATTAAAAGTATGTAAGATAAGTCGGTATACTTTTAATTATCTCTTAAGTGGCAAGTGCTTGAGTGCCAAGCAAGTTGTCGTAAAATCGTGTGTGTGTGTGTACGAATAATGTTTGTATACATGTGTTTATGTGGCTGTTAAGGTAAAGCTGAAAATTAAAATGAGCTCTTATTGGATCGAAAAAACAACTTAGGCACAAATTTGACAAAAACCAAATCCCGAAATTTCGGGATTGAGAGAAAATATTGGAGGTATGAAAAATTATGTGAATAAAATGTTTCTATTTAAGAATATTTAAACTAATCTCGAAATTTCGGGATAGAGAGAAAATATTTAGGGAACGAAAAATGATGTGAATAAAATGTTTATATATAAAAATATTTAACCTAATCATGAAATTTTAGGATGGAGATGAAGATTTTAAATGTTAATTTGTATGTACATATGTATGTATGTATGTATATGCATTCCTTGAAAATCCCGAATTCTGTACATTGATCTAAGGTATTATCAAACAATATACATACATATGTATGTACATATTTTGAATACGATTTGAATCTCATGTTTTTTGGAATTGGTACCGAAGCCAGAAATTTCGGGATTGAGAAAAAATATGAAAGTAAGTAAAAATTATGTGAATAAAAAATTTTTATTCTTAATATATTAACCTAATCCCGAAATTTCGGGATTGAGAAAAAATATGAAAATAACGAAAAATTATGTGAATAAAAAAAATTATTTTTAAAATATTAACCTAATCCCGAAATTTCTGGATTGAGAGAAAATATTAAAGGAAAGAAAAATGATGTGAAAAGATTGTTTATTTTTAAGAATATTTAACATAATCCCGAACATTAGGGAATATGTTTTGAGAACAATTAAAAAGTAAATTTTGTGATTGGTACCGAAGTCAGAAAATTTAAAAAATGTCATATACTACTCAAAGTAAATTGATTCGTCTTAAAGATGATCCTGGGAGCTTTTGAGTCTATCATTGAATTAGAAATTAACAATTACCGAAAATTAAGAAAGTGAAATTCCGAAACGTTTAAAATGTTCCAAGCATGGTTTTACAGAGAGTATAAAAATCTAGGTACATATGTAAATGATTAAATTTTGCGACACCAAATAGACCAAAACAAAATTTCAAACCTAAGTATATCTATATAAATTTTGAGATTTTTATGAAGTGACGATTTGGGGAGAAGCAAAATTTTGTAACTGATATATTTCCACAAAAAACGGACTGAACGAAAATACTTTTTAATAAGAAATGAGATGAGTTGCGTGTTCTTTTGAGACTAATACTTAAAGGTTTTATATTTTCAAAACATGTTTCCTTATACACATGATATAGAATTTGATTTTCAGTTCGAATGACAGCTATTAACTATAGTGGTCTGGTCTGATTCTGATAAATGAGCAGCTTCGTTGGGAGAAAAGGCTGTAAGCACAATTTTAGAACGATATTTCAAAAACTTTGGAACCCGCGTATATACAGACGGTTCTAACTAGCGGACATGACTAAATCCACCGACGTTTCCTTCTAGGTTTTCTAATACTTAAACTTACTTGCAGCAATAGTGTTAAATAATCTCAAATTTATAACGCACCAATTTGCTTTCATACCAACAGCTTCGAGCAGCATACTACACATACCTGAAAATAGAAGAGAAAATAACGTCAGTTGTGCTTTAAAAAGGATTAATATAGTATATACAAAAACCTTTACATAACAGTGCAATATCGGAATTTGAGCGAAATATTGAAAAAAAATAAATATTTTCTTTCTCAAACTTTACTTAGTTTTTTTTTGTTTTTGCCGTGTCTTTTGTTTTCATTTAACGCTTTTGCTTGCATGCTTACGGCTTTAATAGAATTAATGATGCCGCAGTGAAAGCTCAGCTGCCTATACTTAAGTACTTAATTTTAAGCTGATTAGTTGGAATCAATGAAACGCTAGGCATAAAATGAGTCATAAAAAAAAGAAAAAATGAGAAATAATGTATTTCGAAAATAGCCTGGCTATTTGGTGAAAAGAGTTGTTCAATAAAGATTGGAAGTTTGTTAAAATATTGAGTAATTGAGATGGCTTTCTTTCCAAGGAACGGGTTTTAGGTTAGAACGGGCACATACTCAATAGCTTAAGAATCTTTAGTATTCTGACCAGTTACCTAATTTGGCACGGCTGTAAATGGGTCTTCCGGATAGGAAGTAGGTACGGCATTGAATATATAGTAGACCTAGCAAAACCTAGATATTACAAGTGAGATATTTTAAATGGATAGTTGATATTGTCGGAGGTGTAATGCCTTGAGAAGTATTTAAATCTACCAATATAATCGATGCTCTGCTGAAGTGAGTGTAAAAATATTAGTGTTAGTAGTTATTCTTAATAAGATCCATATCTGAGACCTAACGCTCGCCTATGTGAATGCGAATCGGTAGTATGGAATATACAGGGACTTCTTGATTTCCTACTACGATGCGTCGAAGTTGTCATATCTGAGGTTACTGACCTTCGCCAAAGTCCGTGGACGAAACCTCACTAATGTAATGAATATTAGGGTTTGATGACCTTAGTAGGCGATATTCGATGGGTTGAGTAAAAGGTGAAATGAATAACATTCTGTTGGATGGAACGGTACATAACTAAAGACTTAAGTATACCATCTAATTCGAACGTTTCGCGGAAATTTCTTAAAAAGATCTACAAATCGAAAGCGATCACCAAAACTATAATAAATTTCTGTCAATTTGAGCAGCACAACTGATAACACAGTTTGAAATGAGCGTCCGAAGAAAGAGACAGTTTAATAAGCTGAGCTTTATTGTTTTTGATGAGCTTAAAGCTAGCGAATGAAACCAAAATCTCAATGTGTAAATTGAGATTATCGCCTTCATATGCATGATAAGTAATTGGAAATTGTGAATTTTTGAAGCTTTCATCGAACTAAAAGCTCTTAGTGTAAAAGCTTTCACAGTGCTGAAAGCTCTAAGTGTAAGCTTTCACAGTGCTGAAAGCCTTCCAATAAGAAAAAGTGAATTGTTGTGAATTTTTGAAGCTTTCATCAAATTAAAAGCTCTAAGAGTAAAAGCTTTCACAATGTTGAAAGACTTTTAGCATACAAAAATGGGATTATCCACATCATATGCATGATAAATCGAAATTGTTAATTTTTGAAGCTTTCATCGAACTAAAAGCTCTAAGTGCAAAAGCTTTCACAGTGCTGAAAGCCTTTCAGCTAGGAAAAATGGGGTTAGTGTGAATTTTTGAAGCTTTAATCGAACTAAAAACTCTAAGTGAAAAAAGCCTTGAGAGTGCTGAAAGCCTTTCAGCAAGCTATAGTTGCACTAAAAGCTATCTGTTCTAAGGCGCCATTGATGCGGGTGGAACTTGGAAGATATTGATATATATATACTTACATGTTATGATGCCGTTATCAGCAATTACCGATTACCAAAGCATCTATCACTCTCTTATGCTTTGCCGCAACTTTAGTGCTAATTCTGAACCAAATACTCACTTACGAGCTCTTTTTTATTGTAGTTTAAAATTGTGCGAACAAGACTTCGTACGAGTCTTACACCTTCCGAACACATGTCTGAACATCGTCAAGTACACGTGTACCCATTTCATGCTACGCGTGCGTTAACAACAAAGTTGTACAACAAATTTGATTTGCGTCGCCAGCTCAAAATCCAAGTGAGTGGCAGCATTTGCAATAACAACAAAAACATACATTAAATACAACAAAGTCAGTAGTAGAGGGAAAGGCAACAACAAAAATGCAAGTTAAATATCTGTTAATCTTTGCTCAGGCAGTCAACTAGTCACATGACTATCAAATCAGTTGGTGGCTGCTGTTTGACTGACACACATACAGCGCCGGTGTATCTGGTAACAACGACCGCGATGAAGCGACCACCTATGGTGTTGCCACAGCAGTGTGTTGCAGCAGCTTAGGAAGGCATGGCTGTGGACGGCACACACGACACCACACGGCATAGCGCAGCGTACTTGGCTCCATGTAATGTGGTGATGCGGAAAGTGTTGTTGTTATGGTTTTAATCAATGTTAATACAACAACGCGCGCCAAATATGACTGGCGGGTCAAATTAAAATGATAGTTATAAGCGTTGAGTGTATAGATGTTTGTTACTAGTTGTTGTTGTTGTTACTTTAATGATGCGCTGGGCTTGTTTTGTACGTTTTAGTTCGCTTAGCTTTTGTTTTGCTTTGCCGTTACGCCTGCTGGGCTGCATTGTAGGTGCGCGCTCTTCATTTCAACGCTATTGTTTCTGTTGTTGTTGTTGCTGCTGTTGTAGTTATGGTTTTTGTTGCCGCAACATTGTGTTGCGTGGGTGGTTTAATTATCCGCTAATGTTTGTCAGTTACGCTGTGCGCCGTCATTGTTTAACGACAACTTTAACCCCGCGCACATACACATCAACACAGATTCCTGCACATACATCCATATGTGCATAAGTATTAGCAAAACAACATACAAACTTGCCACACAGCAAGTGTTTGTGCCCATGTTTGCCACATGCTGTGCCGCAAAACAATGCAAATCCAACGCTAACAGCTACAACAACAACAAAAAATAAAGTACAAAGCAACAACAAAATATGTCTGTCCACAGCACACCCTTTCTTCAAAGCTTTGCGCCACATTCGGTGGTCATGCTACATGCGCGGGCGGGTAGGCCACATGAGGCACTCGCGTCTGGCATATCGGACATGCAACGCTGCACAAACACCTTCACGAGTGTAGGTGGGGGTACACATACACACATCCACACATATGTACACATATGTACGTAACTGTATATCCCATATTCCATATGTGGCAACACTTTGGTTGCCTTGGCTGCTGCGAAAACTCTTGTTAATTTAGTGAGCTTGACGCGCATGGTCCGTATTCAGCTTGCCCGTGTTGTTTTTGTTACTGCAAATGCCTTACTTTTTCCCATTTGCTGTGGTTTTCGTTTCACTTTCGTTTTTTAATTGCTTTTTGTTGTTGCTACATGCGGCTCACACTCATTTGGGTTTCGGTATCTTGTACACTTCATTGTTGTTGTTGTTGCTGTTGTTAGTGGTGGTCTTGTAAAATGTTCGGTTTCAGTGGTTTCATGCTTTTGACATTTAACGCTAAATATTTGTTGTTAATTATCTTTCGAACACCCACTTAGCCGCAACACACTATGATTATTGCCCTTCGGTGCTCCGCATCCTCAGTAGGCGTTTGCTAACACCATTTAAAGTGTTGCAGGGTTGCCGTGGTACAGTGGGTCAAGGCGATTTTTCTACAACTCGGAAATATTTGGTTACATTGGCTTCTGAAAATAGTTTCATATTTTGAGATTCTCTCATTCCGCGCTTTCAGTTGCTATTTGCCATTTTTCTACAGTGTTCTTTTAATGAAGAAGCATTATAAAGAATAATTGGGAACACCGTGAAACTCTGTCTAAAGTAAGTAAACTTGCTTTTACTAAACTCTAGCTGACCTAAGCTTTGCAGTAGAAAGAGGGAATAAAATCTAACCTACCATAACCCACAATAATATCTTCTTCTTCTCTACCTAGCCGAGTTAACGACAACGCGTGAGTCGTTTTTTCTTTTTGCAATGTGGCGCCAATTGGAGACTCTAAGCGAAGCCAGGTCGTTCTTGACCTGGTCTTTTCAACGGAGTAGAGGTCTTCCGCTGCTTCCCCTGGCGGGTACTGCGTCGAATACTTTCAGAGTGTTTTCATCCATTCGGACGATATGACCTAGCCAGCGTAGCCGCTGTCGTTTAATTCGTTTAACTATGTCAATGTCTCCGTATATCTCATAGAGCTCATCGAATGCGTTATTTCGTCTTCCGCAGAATCTTTCTCTCGAAAACTCGTAACGTCGACTCATAAGATATTGGCATCGTCCATGACTCTGCACCATATAGCAAAACGGGAATAATGAGTGACTTATAGAGTTTGGTCTTTATTCGTCGAGAGAGGACTTTACTTCTCAGTTGCCTACTCAGTCGAAATTATCCACGACTTTGAAGCTATGACTGTCAACGGTGACGTGGGAGCGTAGACGAGAGTGCGAGGACAGGAGATATTTCTTCTTGCCCTCGTTCACCACCAGACCAATTTGCTTCGCTTCCATATCCATTCTGGAGAAAGCGGAACTAACCCAATAGTATAAGTACATAGCACATAGTTTACCTTCTTGTAACTAGATACATTTTTGGATGTGCTGTCCACGTCTTGAAAAATTTTGAGGAGTTACGCTGATAGTTTGTTCCAAGCACAGGCTTTGAAGACAAGATCGGCTCTACATTCTTGAGGTCTCTCAAGCTCTAACGTAATATTTTGTTTTGAAACTACCACAACCAGCTCGGGTATTGAACTGATGATTTTTACTCCACCTATTCAGTCTCTTCAAGGTTTCGGAATTGAGTTTTGGTTTAGTAGAATAAAAATGACTTAGTTTCTAGAACTTTAGCAAGAAGTAAATCTTACAGTTACCAGTTTTTTTACAGGAAGAAGGTAAAGTAGTAACTGTGTCAGCATAAATCAAGTATACATAAAGATGGAATATTTAAAGGTTAGTATATTTAGAACAGGGACTAAGTCTTCAAATTAGAAGGCTGTAAAGTTTTTGGACAAGAAGTAACCATATCTAAAACTATTGAAATTGAGTTTCAAAGAACTTGGAACTATCACAGAAAATAAATGTTCAGATTACAACAATTGGAGCAAGCAGTCTTGAAGCAATGTAAAGGGGAAGTAAGCAACTTAGTGCGTGTTTTATCGAAATTAAGTCTCCAAACATGTGAAACTACTAAAAAATTTAATACTAAGTTATTAGACTTGAAGTTAGATTCCAAGGAAAATGTAAAGTATGAGTTTTCTTACCTATGGTATTAACCCACTCTTTTGAAAATAACTAAATTTCCGAAATAGGGCTAATTTTTCAAATTAACAGCGGCCCCTATTTTCATGAATTGTATTCAAAAAATTCAAAATTTCCATAACTAAAAATGAATCAACAATATTCAGCGCATGGTTGCGCCACCACGGCAACCCCCTGACGAGCTTGGCGGTGCGGTTTGTGAGTGTGCTGGTTTTTGTTTGGATTTAATTAAAACATTGGCAATCATTGCCAAAACCACAGCCACAGTAACACAAACATGGAACAGCAACAACAATAATAATAGTTAACGCAATGCAATAGTCGAAATGTAGAGCAGAAAAATCAATGAATCAATGCTTGAAAGCAATTGCCCTTTGCATGTCATTGTCATGAGTAAATCGATTTTATGTGTAAATTGGCGCCGGAAAGGTTTAAAATACGGGGCAGCATATATGTATGTATAATAACTATCATTGCATAATACATAATTATATAGGCTAGGGTAAATAGAACACTTTTGGACCAATTTTGACGTTATTTAAGCACGAAAATGTTTCAACACTAAATGATAAAATTTAAACAAGAAAAAATGCTTAAATGGGCTTTAAGAATTACGAAACTGGGTGGACCTTATCAATGTCACTTTAGGCCTAAAAATCAGCAACTGAACAAAAGCCAAATCTTGGAAAAGACCCGTGAAAAGAGAATCGATACACACCACCTCTTCGTCGATTTCAAAGCTAATTTTTACAACACGAAAAGAAGCTGCCTTTATACCGCGATGTCTGAATTTGGTATCCCTGAAAAAATTAAAACTTACAAAGCCGTTTTAATTTTTGCCTGACGTTGAGCAACAGCAAAAGCTCCGTCGAGAACGGGAAAGACCTCTCCGAACCGATCGATACCAAACGATGTTTCAGACAAGGCGACTCATTATCTTGAAAACTGCTGGAAAAAAAGTTCGAGCTGCAGAACTTAATCGAGTAGGTATCTTCAATAAGATCTGCTGGCGTACGTTGATGATATGGATATCATTGGCCTCAACAACAGCGCCGTCAGTTCTGCTTTCTTCAGACTGGATAAAGAAAAAAAGAAAATGGGTCTGGTAGTGAACGAGGGCAAGACGAAATATCTGCTGTGATTAAATAAACAGTAATCGCACTCTCGACTTCGGCGTCACCGTTGACAGTCTTAACTTCGATGTCGTAGATAATTTCGTCCTTCTTGGAACCAGTATTAAACAATGTCAGCTTCGAAATTCAAAATAAACAGAAATTACACCCTGGTTACGCCATCCATATGTCGACTGGAGCGTTAGAATCTACTATCTTTCTCTATTGTGCATTTCATGACATTTCATAGATTGGAAGTGGAAGCCTATCCCGTAGCAGAGTGCACAAGTGGTTGCAACGTTATCAAAGTGATCGTGAGGACATACCAGTAAATGACAATCAACATATGGACCAATCAAAATCCGTGATCACCGGAAACTCCATCGAAACTGTGCGTGAATTCATCTAAAATCAGGCGAAATCATCATTGAAATTCATGGAAATGGCATTGAATATCTCCACAATCTCGATATATCGCGTTTTGACCGAACATTTGGGCTTACGAAAGGTGTGTGTGCACGGTTTGTTCCGCACAAATTGACTGACGACCAAAAATTGCTCAGAATCCAACATTCGAAGGACGATTATTTGATCAAAAATCACATTTTAACCATCAAGCAGTCCCCGTTTTCGCCTGATATGACACCGTGCGACTTCTTCCTTCTTTGGAAAATTGCATTTGCCCATGAAAGGAAAGCGTTATGTAGAGGCCATTCAAAAGGCTTGCACCGGCATACAGGCGGCCTTACCGGCCAACGAGCTAAAACACTCGTTCGACATGCTTTTGCACCGTGCAAAAAGCTGTATTGAAGCAGAAGGAGACTATTTTGAATAAAATAAATTGATTTTGCTGAAATAACCATTTGTTCTGTTTTTCTTAAGTCCTGTTTACATTGGAAAGCTCCTTGTAGTTCAGCGAATTAAGAGGCAGCGGATACGCTGGCTAGGTTATGTCGTCCGAATGGATGAAAACAACCCAGCTCTGAAAGTATTCAACGCAGTACCCGGCGGAGGAAGCAGAGGTAGAGGAAGACCTCCACGATGTTAGAAAGACCAGAGGGAGAAGAACGTGGCTTCGCTAGGAATCTCCACTTGGCGCCAAACAGCGAAAAGGAAAAACGACTGGCGCGCTGTTGTAAACTGGGTCCCTTAGTTTTTGAGATATTGATCTGAATTTGCACCCATCCTCTTCTCACCCAAAAGCCCGCCGATATCTGATTACTATAGAATATTCCTGCCAAACAAATCAAATTCTTGTATGGAAAACTTTTGTTGAGATATCTTCACGAAATTTGACCTAAGTTATTGTCGAAGGCAATGCCGCAATATCCAAAGAAATTGCCCCGATCGGATATATGTATGTATAGACCATATACCTGTTATACCAACTGGCCGATCGAAATCAAGTTCTTATAGGGAATCTTCGGTATCTGTGAAAGATATTATAGCTTTGGTCAATCGAAGTTAGCATTTTATTGTTTTTATTTTTAACCACAAATCTTATGAAGCAGAAAATTCTGTAATTTAATATTAACTATAAATTATAAAATATTTTCGGTAAACAATTAATGTTTATGTTTAAAGCTTATTGAAGAAATTTGTATGAAAGCGCTAATTTACACACACATCCAGCATGTTTTATGAATGCTCAAGCCGAAAAATCGCTAAAACAATAAATACATAAATGAGCTTTCAACTATGATCCATTCTATCTCATTTACTAAACTTTCGGGAGAAAAAAATAATATGAAACCAGCTCACAGATGCAAACAATAGCCAGCAAAGTAATGCGAAAAATAAACGATAGCAACAACAACACAAATATACACTACCAAAACATAAAAGGAAATGAGCACAATGGTTGGTAAAACGTAGAAAAAATAAGCAACAACAACAACAATTCAGCTTATCGGCTTTGAAAGGAGTGCGGCGCTGGGTCTAGGCAGCCGCTGTCGGTAGCAGCAGTAGTCAATATTTTGTTTACTCGCCTCAATAGCCTACCGGCTATAACGCCATTGAATATTCTTTCCACCAAATTTTTAGATAAAACAAAAGAAACAACAACAAAAGTCTGCTGCTTTAAGCACTATGAACTAGCAATGAGAAGTAGCGGCAAGCACAGCTGGTATGCGATTGTTTTTTGTTTTGGGTAAGCCCATTACGCTAAACGAAAGTCGAAATCCCCAATTGGCGATGACTTGAAGTACTAGCAACACACAACAACAACTGACTTACGGTGAAGTTTGCAGCAGCTGCCAATTCGGCTCCCCATAGTTTGGGTTCTTATGCTGTGATTTTGTTGTAGTTGTTTTTTTTTCTCCCCGTTAAAGCAAAAGCAATTGCTCTAATCGTTGACTGGTGAATTGCTTTTAACCAAAATGCGGCTCGAAAGCGGATGAGGCAAGAGATATTCACTTGATGATGGTGATGATGTTGTAAAGCAGGTGCCTTTGTATGTATGTATGTTTGAATGTAATTATTTTTCTTTTCTTTGTGGTATAAAACGAATATCAATAAGCAAAATCTGGCACAATTCTTATGTCTCATACATATGTACATATATGTATTTAAGAATTAATATCCATAGCAAAAATGCTTAGGTCAATTGGTCACATATATGTATATATGAATAAGTTTATTAAATGCATTGCTTCATTAGTTTTTGTACCCTGGGTGGGGGTTTTGCCTTTTGGCTCACCGAAAATCGCGTCCCAATGGCCGAGCTTAAAATATTTTTTCCAAAAAATTTCGGAACTTCTTTGTTAATAGTGTATGTTCGTAACAATAAAAAATTTTTATAAATTATTTAAATTTTTATATGAGAAAAAGTTGATGAAAAAGTCTGTTTTTTACCCGGTGAAACCTATGTATCCCCTTAAAGACTAATGACTTTTAATAACCCCACGAGAAGTAGCCAAATGATGATTTTAACTCCATCTTCCTGGAGGCCATTCAATGTCACAAAAATCTTGAAATAATCCAATCTCCAAATTTTCTCGCAACAATTCGGTTGCTATGTGGCATATAGTTCCGTTTTGTTGGAACCAAATGTTGTCAAGATTAACTTCTTCCACTTGATATCATAAAAAATGGATAACCAACGATCGATACCGCTCTACTTTGACAGTAACGGTGTCACCAGCTTCATTTCGAAAGAAGTACGGACCGATGGTTCCATTAGACCAAAAACCACAACAAACTGTTAATTTTGGTGAATTTGATGGTTGTTCATTAACAATTTGTGGATTTTTTTTTGTTATTTACTGCACTACTCAGATGAAAGTGAGCCTCCTAGGCTTAATTTTTGATTTTCTAAAAACGTCTTTATCGTTCTCAAGTTGTTCCAAGGCAAAATCAGCAATTTCACGACGTTTACGGTGGTCCAGTGGCTACAGTTCTTCAGTGGAAACAATTTAATACGGATGCAAGCCCAAATCCTTCCTCAGGTTTGAGACAGTCCCAATTCTTGTCGAAACGGCAATTAGAAATCATATCTTCCTTATTGGAAGCCGCGTAATATTTAGGCTGATAGGGAAATTGAGCTCGGAGAGATGTTTTGACTGTTTGCACTGATTGAAAGTGCCACCGACCGTAAAGCAGTAACTAAAGCAAAACACATCAAAAGTATTCATGACACTCGCGGTATAAGTATTAGGAGATGTGCCACTGTCGAATATCTGAGAATGTGTTATACGGAAATATATGACACCTTGACCTTCTAATCAAAATTTCCTAACGTTTGAGCTCTTGCAATCTATTCTATTTGAATCGTCTAAAGAAAGCGTCAAAGGTATTTGTTTATTTCTAATTTTACTGTGTAGAAAATCGACTTGACGGTAAGAGGTTTGGGCCGAATAAGTGACTCATGGTCGCTGGGTCAATATGGCGTAAGAGGTTAAAAGGAAGAACTGCTTAATATAAGGAGTAACTAAAACTATAAAAGTACTATTTTAAGCCCTAACACAGTCAAAGCTTGTTTCTCTCAAAGTCCTCATCTTATGAAGTTACCCTTAGCTTTTGGCTAAAACATGATCCCAAATTCCACAAGCAGTAGCTCTATGTCAAAATAGTATTATTGCTATTAGCAACAACAAGGCACTTTCATTCACTTAATCACATAAGTAGAAATTTTATGTGACTTATTGTACGAACCGCCCATTCAGGGTTCTTACATTCGTTTACTGAGCCTCGCCTATTAAGCGTGTGTTCTACTTATTTCGCCTTTTGCCGAAATTCTTCTACGCATTACATAATTAGTGCTAAGTTTGCTCACATTAGGAAATTCAATTGTTGACTACTTGACTATTCATGCGCATGCGAGTTTTTGTTGTTTCTATGGGCTTTGTTGTAGTGCTTAATAAGTATTTATGATGAGAGCGGTCAGTGTAGCGGCTGTGAAGGAGCAAAGATGCTCAAATTTCTGACTTAAAGCATAAATTTGAAAAAGTTTTTCTGCTGGTGCTGCAAGTCTTTGGTTTCAAATAAGTTTTACGCGCTTCTGGTACAGTACGGCACAAAATACATACGTATGCATGTATTTTTATTGAAAAAAAAATTTTTTTTCGAAAATTTTTTGTAACTTAAAAGCATTGTAAACTTTGTTATTATTTATTTATATTTTGTTATTTGCCTTTCGGTTGGCATACAGCCAATTAGCCATTAAATTTTCATTAAAATTTGTGTGTTTTTACGAAATTTATAATTGCATTTATGCAAATGGCAAACAATAAAAGTGTGAAAATTCGAAAGCTGCAAATTACGGGAAATATTATGTACATAAATATGTTTATATATATAATAAGCATTAAACATTTACAACATTAACGGAAATGGCAATTGCCGGCTATTAAAGTGACCAATAAATTATAGCTAAGTAATTAGGCCTAATTGGTTTTGGCAATTTTTTTCTATATTTTCGAAAAGTAAGCAAAAATGTGCATAACTCATGTAACTTACTTATGTACTTATACATTTATATACATATCTGCAGTAAAGAAAGAAGGGATTTTTTTTACACGTAAAAGAAAAAGTTGCATGGTTAAAATATTTCTGGCTATAATATGATTTTTTTTTCAAACTGAATTTTGCTGAGTACAGTAAGCGTTTACTGTATAAACTAATAAAATTTTTATGTAATGTTTAATGCGAATTTGAGCTTGGAAGGAGTGCTCGTCTAATACTATAATATAATTCTGTATCAGGAGCGTTAGTTGGGTTCTGCGTTGCCGACAAGGACATGCAGTATTCGAAAAACAATTCATTTTGTTCTACGGAAATTGTTGAAATAATATTTTATTAGAGTTCTAAAACATGCGAGCGTTAAAAAAACCACGTGATAGATTACAAAAATGTCAGTATAACGAACCCACCAATGGAAACTTAGGAAATAAACTTCACCAATATAAAATAGAAATAATAATAATATAGAAATGAACAGTTTAACTAAGCTTCTCAGCACACAAAAAAAAAGATATTTACAAATCAAAACTTCAGATTCAAAGTTCAACGCCAAAAAAAAAAAACAGATTGTAACCTTTGGAAAGCTGTAAAAAATATTAGGAAATCAATATTGATGAATACACCTCTCTGAAAGCCAAACGTATCCTGTGCAAAAAGCGACGTAAAGTAAGCGGAACTTTTTTTCAGACAAGTCGCGAAAAGCATTAGCAAAAGTTAAGTCGACAATAAACGCTAGCTCAAATCTGAGATACATCCCATTGTCATGGAAGGTATTTGAAATCATTATGGTACAAAAGCCTGACAAAAGCGCACATGAAGCCTCATCAATTGCCCAATCTCACTGTTGCCTGTTTTGTCTAAGCTACTTGAAGCTGTAATTATATGAGGACTTCAGAACATAATTGAAGAAAGAGGCCGTATACCAATTAATCAATTTGCATTTAGATCTCAACATTCCACAATCGATCAAGTTCATCGAATAACAAGCATAATAGAAAATACGATGGAACGAAAGCACATTTGCACAGCTGATTTCTTGACGTATCCCAGGCACCATGAATTACTTTATAAATCTACTTCCACAGTATCTAACTGACCTATTTGCCTCTTACCTGAGCAACCACTACATCAGAATCATATACTACTTTACAGCCAAAAAAATACAAATGTACCCCAAGGAAGTCTCCTGCGATTACTCGTATTCTTTACTAGCGACATGACTACGCCACCAAACTGCACAATCGCCAAAAAAGAAGCTGAGTTGTCGAACAGAAAGATTCCAAAATAAACTTCTGCAAAAATTGTAAATGCCCCATGGTACATACCTAATTCAGAGCTACATCGTGATCTTCGCATAAAAATGGTTCTGGAAGTCATTCGTGAAATGGAACCGAAACATGCCACAAGGCTACAAAAACATGAAATAACAGGCGCAGACTAAAACGAACAATGTTTCATGACCTTCTAAGAAAATTACGAATGTTATAATATATAGTTTAAAAAAGCTCTTAGTATACTTGTAGATTTAATTGTTTTACCTTATTAATTGAGAAAAATATTGCTTGTTTGTTTATATTTTATATTTAAATGAAATGTAAAACCATAACTTATTACGTTTCAATAAAAAAAAACAAATAGGGTTCAGTACCTTGCAGGTTGAATGAGTTTTTAAAATGAGGTTTTACACATCCTCGAGGAACATTTTCTAAATTTAAGCAGCGATAAAAATAAAAGTAGGTTTGCTGACTAAAACAGTATTATTTTGTTACTTATAAATAATTCATAGTTAAAATTACCTTAGTTGGACTTTCAATATACCATATCTACGGATACCATATATCCGCTTTATATCCGGTATAGCAATAAGAATCCAGTGTTTTCTGGTGGAAAGTAATAATTTTAGCGACCATGTTATATAGTTATAATTATCGTTCTATAAAACAGCATAATATATGCGGTTTATAACCGATAAAGCAATAAGAATCCACTGTGAATTTAAGTCTTGTTTATATCTGAAGTTCCAACAAAGAATTAACCACTTTATTTTAAGGTACTAGTCTGGTAACTTATGCCTACTTTCATGACTTTTTGGAGGGTGGTTTTTTATAAGAAAATAAAAATGAATTATCTTGAATTATTAAAGTGTTTTTATTTACATATAGAAAATATAAAAAAAGCTTTTCTTGAAAAAATTTAATACTTTACTTTATTACTATTACTATTGTTACTCGAAGTTGGAACCTCAAAAAAAAAAAAATACATGTGGGTGGCCCGGGTGATTTTGGCTCTTGGTGTTATCTGAAATCAAATATTCGTGATTATTCTTAATCTATAGACATGTCATTCTGGTTGAAACTACTGAAGTTAAATTTCTAGGGTAAATAACAAAATGGCGGACTTTGAAAAAAAAGTTCTTTTATTTTAGCAAAGAAAGGGTTGTAAAATAAAAAGTTAGAGGTGAAAAAAGTATCATTAGTACAGACGAGAACTATAAGTGTGTAGAACAGCCTGTTAAAATTTGAAAGCAATCAGTTGAGTAGAAAAAAAGTTAGGACCCGGGCCGACCACTAAAACAATGTTTTGAGAAAAACGCGTTTAAAGTTCAACAACTCCGAGAGAGAAGACTCCGAGGCGCTCTAGGTAACTCCCGAAATATTTCGAATTTCTACCTGAAATTTTCACAGTATATTCTCAAGACATTACACTTTCAAATTGAGTAAAAAAAAATTCGATTTTTTGAACCCTAGTTACCAGACTACTACCTTAAACCAAAAATGTAGTGTAAGACTTTGCTAAGAAAAGCCTAAATGTAGGCCACATGTGTTATGAAGTTTCAATGCCCACCGGCAGCCTGTTATTGTTGAAAAAGGTGATACATTTTGTTGCCGCTTTAAATTCTAAATTTTTCTATAAAATCTAAATAAATCTTCAACATTTTATTCTGGTATTAAAATACCCAAATATGTATAAAACCACATTATCTAAGAAACTATAAGCAAAAGGTCATTTCTTCAATAAAAAAATATATAATATAAACAAAGTAATATACAAATATACAATATAATAATAAACATCTTAATAAATGTTCAAAGTAAATCCAAAGCTGACTCATAGAAATTATAGTTTTATAGAGCAGACAAATGAAATCGCTCTACGAACTGTCCTCTTTAACAAATAAGTATATATTTCTATCTACGTCCCAAATTTGTGCCACAAAAAGGTCAAGCGGTTATTAAAACAAGCGTATGTGTGCCACAAAAATGTAGACAATAAGCGCAAATACAAAAAGAATGTAAATAAAGCACTAATACAGCCTACAACAATAATAAAGGCCCACAATAACAAATGTTGCAAGAACAAGCAAATAATTTTATGTTTATTATTATTAGTATTCATAGATGCGATTATCTAACGTCACATGGCACTGTTGGCTAGAAACCGCAAAGAAAGGCAAATCATTTTCTGGCACACTGTCCCTTAACGGAAATGTTATTACACAGCAAGAAACGGCGTGCAGAAATAAATGACGGAGCAACGCTATAAAAGCGAAATGAAAGCTATAAGCCGAGATTATGAGCGAGAGATAAAAATGGAATTTGAAATTAGAAAGAGATGCATAGTAAAGCTGCTTACAACATTTACAGTAGGTCAAGGTAATTTTACGACGCGCAATTTTAATGAAAATACCCGCGAATGCTGTTAATTCGTCTTGCATTGCAATTAAGTTCTGTAATTATTATTGTCTTCAATATGTAGTTAATATATTATTAAATATGTAAAAATGTAATGTTATAAATGTTGTTAATTTCACGCAAAGTCATTTGCCTCTCTTCTCATTTCCGCGTTTTGTTTGTTGATTATTATTTATGCGAAAGCTAAAATTAACGTATTTCTGCCACTTTAACACTGTTTCGCCATTTGTTTGCTTCTGTAATTTTGTGTTCATGATTTTGTGGCTTTACTTCTAATTTGCCTATTTTGCTGTCGCTCAGCGCCAACGGGCCGGCATAATAATGTATATGCATGCCTTGCATATATTAAATGTGTTACTCTTTCGTTGTTCAGCTTGTGGTTGCAAAATATTGAACCTAAATAAACATGATTAAGCAATTTAACGCTTTACAGGCGTCAATTTATGTGTGCATATTTAATTTAGAAACGAAAAATTCGCTAAATTCAAAGTTGATTGATTTTGAAAAATGACAAAAAATATGTGGTTTGCGGCTATGCGATGAGGCCTAAGTGAGTTATTTTGGAAAACAGAAAAAACATAGTAAAAAATTGAAAAAACAAAAATTTTCAAAATTAATAAGAAGTATTAAATTCAAAAGACGGGACTAATACTAACGAACTTTTGTGAATATTTTCGAGGTTACATGCAAATTTGAAAAGGCGTTCCAGAATGCTTGGAAGTGCTTTCCAAACTTGAAATGCGTTTTTCTCAAAATGGTGTTTCCAAAGCCGGTGACCAACATTACTCGAAAACGGTTAAACTGATTATTCTCAAACCTTAATACGAGCTTCTTAAATATATTTTTTACTAACTGAACGAAGATTTTTTCTCACCGATAATATTTCTTCTTTACAAACAATTTAATGAAATTTTGTTCAAAAATCGTGGTTTTTAGAAATCGCCATTTTGTCAAAAAACTTTATTTTGCTTATTTCATCGATATGGTTTACTAGATTTAGCATTAGTTTAAAGAAATCTGTCTTTTTTTTTGTTATTTTAGAGGATTAAGTTCAGATATATAGTGGTCGCCGCAAAACGTCTTTTTTGAGAGAAGCTCCAGGAGATCAGCTGTAGTTACTTTCCAAATAAATCTTTTTATTAATACTACGTCTTAAGAATGCTAAGAGATGACATAATGCGCAAACAAATTTTTGGGATCAATAAACTTAAAAGATATCTCAGAAGAAATTCTGGAAAATTCGCTTTTTTCGCCTTTCTAATTACTCTCTATTTTTTATACTAACTATTTTTTAATAATGAGAAATTGCAGTAGGATATAGTAAAATGTTTCAACAATTTATTCAGCGTAGCTTCAACAGCAATTTATCGTTATTAAAATAAGCAAATATAATATTTTCAACCTCTACAAAAGTAGCCATAGATGTAATTCAAAAATTTATTGCATAAAGTGTTGTGATGTAATACAAAAGCTATATTAATTAAAAAATTCAAAATTGGAAACTTAGTTCCAAAATATTACTAATTTTTTACTAATTCACCCTTTCTGAGAACCAATTTATGTGTTAGGTGCGTGATTTCGCTAACCCCTCTTTCACACTCCTAAATGTAGGCAAGTTTTATTTGAAACTATTTTACTAACTGAGCGTATAACATAAGGAGTACCATGTATATGATATATTGTATATAAAATTTCAAAAACTTCAACAACAAAAAACTCGATTAACTCTGTATATTAAGCAACGTGCTACATAAAAAAGCAGCCGGAAATTTTAAATAGGACGCATAATATTTAATTCTTCATTAATATTAAAATTTTTGCCTTTAAAGTAACACACCAGATGTAATACAGCTATGCCAATGATTTTTCCAGTCTTCGAAACACTTTTCATAAGCACTTTTTGGGATAGCCCTCAACTCCTTAAGTGAATTTTGTTTTACTATATCTCTTCAATCGACTGAAAACAGGTTCCACGGAGCGCCAATTTTAATTCGGGGAACAAGAAAAAATCACACGGAGCCAAGTTTGGTGAATACGGTGATTGATTGGTAGTATTCGTTGCGTCTTTGGCTTAAAATACGGTTGCAAACGTGGCTCGATGCGATGGTGAATAGTCGTGTAAAATGGATTTTTTCACATTTTCGACGCAAATGACTCAATACGGCCAAATTGAGCTCCTTATTGCCTGTCTGTTCTTTTGGAACAAATACATGATGCATCAAACCATAAATATTGAAAAAATTAGGTTTTTAGTATCGGTAGTATTTTCTCAATTCCGATGATTATTGACTTGTTTGCATGTAGAACTCATAAACCCATGTTTTGTCGGCAGTTTTAATGCTCTCCATGAATGTGGGATTGGAATTTGCACGATCAAGCATATCAAAAGAGACCTGGTTACGATACTCTTTTTGGAAAAAAAATCAGCTTTATCAGGATGAGTCGGACAAGAATACGTTTCATACCAAAATATTCACCAAAATCATTCGAACAAACTACATTTTTTGGAAATGTAGTTTTTCCGAAGGATTTAATTACAATTTCCGGGTGCTTCTTTTGTCACAATATACTTTTCATTTCAATAAAGGCATTATATTTTAAAATATCGTCTTTTTCAAATCTTTCCAAGAATTTCTATGGATACTTTTGTTTTCTATACAAGCACATCGTTATCTAAAATGCAAACCAGCGTATATTTAAAAACAAATCGAAAATCGCTGTCAGACACAATAACCAATATATAACCATTTTACAACCAGACATAATAACCCATATATAACCATTTTATAACCAGACATGATAACCAATATATAACCATTTTATAGCCAGACATGATAACCAGAAATAATATTTTACGTAACGCAACCTGCAAATTCACCACTCGTCATATCAATGATAAAATACTACAGAATAAACATGTTTTTGTCCAAGCCAAAACACACCAAACAGAAATCTTTCAACATACCTTTGCTGAACTGGAATTAATTACACAAAATAGACTGGAAGTTATTGTTTACGGATGGCTCCAGAGTCCACCGATTCGTTAGCAGTTATCACTGCCACAGGAGAAATTATTTGCAATTGGCCTTCTTCCCTCATGTATAACCATTTTACAATCGAGACATAATAACCCATATATAACAATTTTTAACCGGACATAATAACCCATATATAACCATTTCATAACCAAAACTCAAATTTTTTTTTCAATATGAGTGGTTTCTATTGTATCGTATTTTCATCGTTATTTCGTTAAAAAAGAAAAATCGCTTAACTTGTTATTTGTTTTATCAAGTATATAAATTTACGATCGCCATTTGAAGGTAAAGCAATCAAAACAAAACCCAGAACTGTTATTTCCTATTTTCTCTTACATTTTCTGCTTAATTTAAAAACTTGCAAAGTTTCGCAATTCATGCAATTTAAAGTAATGGAACCGTTTGTTGTTCTTTATTATGTTTACCTTTATTGCTGTCCACGTAATTCTGCGTTTTCAATATAATGGTAGCATATTTTCAGGCTCTTAAGCATCGATTAACGCTTACAACTCAGTAGAGTTGCTGTAACGAACAATACTTGAAGTTATTTTGTGCGAATTTAGTTCTTCTCTCTTCTCTACAAGCAGGGTACATAACGTCTAACAGTTAAATTGCGGAAGTTGTTAGCGTAAATTCGTAAATTTAAATGTGCGATAGTTTTCTTTTCTTGCTCTTAAGGTCACCATGCAGAGAGAAGACAGGACAAAATGATTGCTGATAAGAATAAAAAGGTATGGAATTGGATATATATGTAAGTATTATGTACAGCGAGCTTATGTAGCAAATGAACTTGAATATGTAGGAAGTGAGAACTGTTCGAAAAGAGAGATAGTGAGGATATTTAAAAATAATTTCTTTAACACACATATTTGTCCACATTTCACATGGCTACAACACTGCTTTTGAAACTGTACAACAAACACTTTTGCACAATGAGAGACTTGTTCTCATTTTATTTGCTTTAAAATTTTACGAGCTGCTTTAGCTTTGATAGAAATGTGTGAAAACAGAAACTTACACAAAACATAAAATTGCATGTTTTGTATTTGCTAAATTCTGCAGCTTAGTTTTTTCTGGCCATGGCATGCCACCGAGCTTTGCAGAGCTTTACACAAAAAATGTGTTTAACTTCGGCCGAACGGCTATTAAAAACCACACTCACCCACAAGGCATTAATTCAAGCTAAATCGTTAAGTTGACAAGCACTTTGTCTTGAATCAGCACTTTCATGTAAATTCTTCTGTTAAACTGTAAATGTTGAGGCTTAACCGCACAGCAGGTGATCGATATTTTACACTCTCGTAGTGTGTGTAGTCTTAACTGTTTATTGCTTTAATAGTTATGGGTTGCTGCTTTTGATATTTTTGTTACAATATAAACTGTTATGGCCGACAGGTACATACAAGCTGTTGACCTTGCCAGACATTCAGTTTAAGTGGCCGGTAAAAGAGTTGGATATTTAACGGTATGGCTTGTGTGTGCGGAGGGGGCCGATAGATTGCTGGCCGAGCTATTCTAATATAGCCGCGGAGACCTTGCAAGGATCATGCATCAGCTCTTTATAGAATATGGTTGGACGAAAGCATGCCTAACGATTGGATTTCAATAGTGCTATGCCCCATTCATAAAAAGGAAGACCCCACAATCTGCGCCAACTATCGTGGAATACATTTCCTCAACATCACGTATAAGATTCTATCGAGCGTATTATGGGAAAGATTGGTTGGACCTTATCAGTGTGCCTTTAGGCCTGGAAAATACATAGCTGACCAGATAAACCATGCGTCATATCTCGGAAAAGACCTGTGAAAAGAGAATCGACACTTCAAAACTGCTTTTAACATAACGAAAAGCTTCTGCAATTATGCTCTATGTTGAAATTTGGTATACCCACGAAACTAATACGGCTGGAAGGAAGTGAAGCAGATGGGTCTGGTAATGAACGATGGCAAGTCGAAATATAGTATCTCCTGTCATCAAACAAACAGTCGTCGCACTCGCGACTTGTCTTGTATCTTGGAACCAGCATTATCAGCAACATTATCAGTAGGCAATTGAGAAGTAATGTCCTCTCTCGACGAACAAAGCCCAAATTCTATAAGTCAGTCATTATTCCCATCCTGCTATATGGTGCAAAGGCATCGACGGTGACAACATCTGATAGGTCGACGTTACGAGTTTTCGAAAAGATGAGCTGCATTAGATATACGAAGACATTGACACAGTGCAGTGAATTAGGAGATAGCGGACACGCTGGCTAGGTTATGTCGTCCAAATGGTGGAAAACACTTCAGCTCTGAAAAGAAACGGGTACTCGACTATGCCAGTAGAGAAGAGTAGAAGGATGGCTCCAACCGAACCGTCGTTTAATTTGTTTTTACGTTTGCTTCTCCTTTTAACTCTCAACCAAAAAATATCCACCAATACTTGTATTACCATTTCGTCTGTTTGCACTTTTCATTTAACCATTTACGCCGCTATCTTCAACTTTTAATCGCCATCTCCGTCGTTTACTTTCCTTTATGCGTTGACACTCTTAACAACTGTAATTCTATTCCAACGAAAGAGATATCCTTATTCGTTTATCCTTGCGGAAAACATTATTTTCAGTATATAACTACTTTAGTGAACTAACAACATGAAAGCAAAGCGTGAGAATCGGTGCATACCCTGTTGGAAATAAGCGAATTAGTTTACAGGAAGCTTAGACAACTAGATAAATGAATATGGTTTTGTTGGAAATTAAATATTTTAAACATAATTATTAAGTAGCTATGAATATTAATGAATGAGGACGGTCTTTTCAGTTGGAAGTAGTCTCTATGAGTAAAGGCTTAAGACTTTAACACACAGCATATAAATTTTAAGAATATTTTGAACTGAATTCATGCTTGTCAGGCATTAAAATTACTTATAAATCAGTTAAGGAATATGTATTCGCAAATTAAAATCGGATTAATAGTTTCAAAGAATATGTTTAGAATATTTTTAGTTACTTTTCCTAATGGGTGTTCATCCACAAATTCTCAACTGAAAGTATATAATATATTATAGGTATATAACCTCGATATGTAGCGTATGTTTCCCATGCTCGTAAGCGACTTTGATAAATACAGTCATTCACCACTGGCAATGCTTGTGACAGTATCATTTCGACGCACACCTACTTCCCGTTAGCTTTTTCTCTGCCTACTAACTTTCCATCCGGCTATGATTGGACTGTAGTTTAACTTATTAGCCACATTCGTTTAGAGTGTCACTATAATTTTTATTTATTGCAAATTGCATTGTACTTAAATACTCACAAGCATTCTCGATTACTGCGGAGTGAGAGCAAAATGTGATGAGCGCAGAGCAGAGTTGCACTTTATTGATACGAAATAGAAAATTATCTCTGATAAGACAGAAACTAGAGGGTTAAAATATGGTTCGATGGATTTCCCACAAAATCTGTTTCAACGTTTTTAATTTGCAGGCCGCCTAGATAAACCAAATAATTCTTTTCGCTTGCCTGTCATAAACTCTTTTCCAGATCGAAATCCTTTTAAGAATTAAAGAGTGAATGACTCAAGTTATGACGAACATAATTAGCCTACTGAGCATACTATTTGTAACATCATCACCCATTTTGGGACCCAGCTAAGTCCAGTGCGCAGTAATAAAAAGAGAGCAGCCGTAGCTGAGAGTGTACACGAAGACCGTGGAGAGTCGATTCGGCGCCGTTCGCACCTACTTGGACTGACGTATGGAATGACTTAGCACATTTTACTTCGAGACCTTACTCAAACGTCATCGCTTCGATCGATGGGCTCCCGAAAAGTTCCAAGAAGATCCGACGTTTTCGAGTCAAATTTTGTTCAGCAATCATGCACATTTTTGGCTCAATGGGTACGTTAGCAAGCAAAATGCCGCATTTCAGACGAAGAGGAATCAAAAGAGATTATAGACTTGCCATTTCATTCAGAAAAAACAAAGGTTTAGGGTGATTTCTGTGTCAGTGGAATTATCGCTCCATATTAATTCAAAAATGATGACAGTGATTACCTAATCGTCAATGGCGACTGTTATCGCGCCATGCTAACTAACCATTTGATGCTTGAAATTGAAGCTGGTAATATCGGCGGCATTTGGTTTCAGTAAGACGGCACTACTTCCCACTAATCACATCATTCAATGGGTTTATTGAGAGAACACCTCGATGAGCAGATAATTTCACGTTTTGGGCCGGTCGTTGGGCCACCAAGATCGTGTAATATCACATCGTTGGACTTTTTTCTGTGGGGATATGTGAAGTCCAACCGAACCTTCATTCAATTTGTTTTTACGTTTGGATATGTGAAGTCTAAAGTCTATGCGGAAAGTTCCGCTTCGATCCAATGCCTGAATCGAAGACTCAAACCAGTCAAAATGCTCGTACTCAGGTTCAGAGGAATTTTGATATTTTGGCGAACATGCTTATAATCTGGAGACCTCTTGCTTAGACAGCATCTATCTGAAAACACATCTCCAACACAACTCAAACGATGAGTGAACAGAGAGCAATACGCCAAACCAATATGGAACAAATAGCAATTCCCTTAAGGAGTGCAGCAACACTACTCTTGAAAGCGCTATTGCAGGGTGTGTCTATTTCGGGAGAAGTGCTAAAAGGAAATAATAAAATACAAAGGCAAGCGATGAGTGGAAAAACGAAAAACAATTTAATGGTCTTGTGAGTTTGAACTCGAACCTTAAATCTATTATTGAAATCTACGAAAACCATTAACTTTTTTCACTCTGCGCGCTAGCTGGCTGAGACAGTGAACTTGCTTTAGGGAGTAGCGCATGTTGATTTCTCTACTGAGTATTTATTGTTGTTTTCGCATTTTTGTTTTGCTATTTTTGCTGCATTTCTTGCCTTTTTTATCGCAAGCGTGAATATCTTTTGAATTTCGGCTTTTATTCATTTTTAATATGAAGCATTCAAAGGAAATGCGTTTGCACGAAGATTGCGCAGGGAAGAAGGAGGAGAAGGGAATGGAGTAGACGCTTGAAGGGTGAGACAAAGAAATGGTTATTTTAGCAGACAGATAGTTAAGGCAAATAAAAATGCATTGTGTGCAACAAATACAGCAAATAGAACAAGCGTTGTGCTGCTAGTAGCCAGCGAGCTGCTTAAATTCGCCATGTCTGTGTGGCGTGTGGTACGGGTGGTGGTGGGCGCGGTTTTTGGCTGCCATAAAGGTCATATGACCACCAGACTTTTGCTACTACACTCCACTCCTAATTCACTTCATTTACTTTTTGCGCGCTCAAACCACTCGCCACTGCCAAGCGCTTTCAGTATCTAAGCAGTTGAAAGGCTGCCGGTCAGCGCATCAAATCGCTGCTAGCGAGTCTCTTCGCCGTATTGTGCATCTGATAAGACAAACAGACACGCAGACCAACACACGTATATATAGCAATCAGCATTTACCATTATAAATTTATTTAAGCCATCGCTTTTGCTTGTCCACCCGAAATTCATTCTGCCATGAACCGTAATCGAACGGATGGATCGCCGCTACAATAACTGTGATGGAAGCGAGCGGCAGCGCAGCGTTTGCATGAATGCTTGGTTGGGCAGCTGGTTTCAGTTGGAGTCGGATATTCGTGCAACTGCTGCAATTCCTGGCAGACTTTTGGCTGCTTCGGTGGTTGGGTGTTGTTGATGGTAGCGTAGATTTGTATGCGCCCGCGTACTTGAGGCGAGGAAATTGATGATGTGGATGAATGAACAGTGCGCAAAGTGATTAAGATGGTCAGCAAGGAGATATGGAGTTGCACAAAAAGTAGCTACGAGCAGAATAGGACAAATAGAAGGCATGAGTGTGCGAAAGGTTTGGGTACAGTGTGCTAGAAATGTACGTGGACAATCTAATTCACAATAAAAATTTGTCCGACTTTTAATTTTTTTTATTGTAGTAAATTAATAATTTTTTAAATAATTTAAAATTTTTAACTAATATTTATTTATTATATTATTCGAAATTTATTTATAGTTAAAATTTTTATAGCAAACAATTTTATGGTGCAATTTCAATACATTTTATATGAATGTTATTATTTTATATAATGTTATTTTTGTTGTTATGATACTGTCGACGATTAAACATTTCTTAAATTAAAAGAGTTTTGAGTAAATTTGATTTTTTCCGGGTCTTTTATTGCAAATTTTATAATTTTCCTTCTAGCAATATACATTGCAACGTACTTTTTTCAACGACTGTATTTTTTGCGCGTAAGTCGTTGTATATAAAGAGGAAAAAATAAGCGAAAATATATATATAATAATCAAATGGCTTGTGAAAATTACTTTATTTGACATATTTTGTGTGAAAATAATCAAAAAAGAGATAACTCAATTTATTTTATTTTTTAATATTTTTGCAAACCCGGATCTATGACGTACGAAAAAAAATTTGGATCTATAAGTAATGAAAAAGTCAAGTTTTCAACTGTATAAGGTATATAGGTTAGGTTTGGTTAGATTAATCTGGTAGTTTAATGGTGCATGCGCCAGGTTTTGGTCCTTTGCCATACCAGATGGAGTTCAATTACTAAGTCCGAGAGGAGTAGTCATCGCTTGACGCGAATTTTAACAGATTCTGCTGCCGCACTATCGATACCTCTCCCAGTGTATCATACTGTGGGGACCCCAGATGCTTCATGCGTAGTCTTGCCAATGCGGAGCTAGTGCACAAGAGTTGCACTGGTGCCTTGCTCTGACATTTCCTGCAGTCTTCTTGATCTGTCAGCCCCATTCTTCTCTCTTCTATCGAGTGCCAATAAAAATTCTGTGTCCTTCCAATCTACCCTTTTGCACACGACTTGTTCAGTTTTGCACCGTGGTAGCTCATTTCTTGATTTCTTATTCTTATCTCTTGATTCTTTCTTTTCATCTGTCAAGATCGTCATATAGAGAATACATGGGTTTCCCAATGTTGGTCACGTTTTCAACTGTTAGCCGTACACCATTGTTGGCCACTTTTTCATTGCCTTTGTGGTCTGGCACCCAATAGAAGTGAAGTTGTTTGCTTCTGGCTAGACTTTCCACTGCCGCCCTGCTTCCTAAGACATTTCTGGCCGAAGTGCGATTAGAGATTACTGCCCTGATTATTGCTTGGCTGTTTACGTATATGTTGATACTGAACAATATTTGATCAAGCAGGCATACCCAGATGTTACTTTAGTAAGAAGTGGTGTGTTTCGGTGGCAACAGAACTTTTTAGAGGGCCGAAAAGAGGTCGCTGATGATGACCGTGCCGGGAGATCTACGACTTCGACAAACACCGACAATGTGACTCGTGTACGCAAAGTTTTGAGCTCAGACCGTCGGCTAAGTATTCTTTTAATTGCACAGATGTTAAATTTATCAAAATCTGTGGTTCGTGAAATTGTGACGGAGTACTTGAACATGCGCAAGGTGTGCGCGAAGATGATCCCAAATTGCGCACTGACGAGAAAATTTGAATATGTGTGAAAGTGCCCCCAATTTTCTAGTAACGTAATCACAGGATATACAGGAATAACGTTATTGTTTTCTTGTCTGAAAAGGCCGCTAAAAAGCAAGCATTTTGAGACGACCGAGCGGATCCAAGCAGCATGCGCCTCGGCTTTCAAGGCTATTCCGGAGAATGCCTTTCGTGACGACTTCAATTCTTGGCAATCGCTGGCAGCGCTGCATCGACGCAGAAGGTGCATACCTGTATCTTGAAAGTCTTTAAAGAATTGTAACGATTGGTTCAATAAATCGACTCAGCCCTATTACTTTCCGGACAACCTCTGTACCAGGCATATGTTTCTTTGTTTACTTTGAAACTTCTTTCCCAGTTGAAAAGTGGGATCAAATAATCGGTGTCTGCCAAACGGACATTAACCACCATGCAATGCCCGAAGGTTCTATTTGTAAATTATCTTATAGCCAGTAGTCGTCGCGCCGGATTTGCTGCACAGTTTTCAACGAAGTGGTCTGTCGATATAACTATTAAGATTAATAGTAAAAATATAAATTTTTTGCAAAGACCCTTTGCAAATCAGCTTTATATGTATATAAAACTGAATGTGTGAAAAAATAGTTTGATTTACATTTAGGCTTAAACTTCACTAATTCCACAAACACCGCATAAAGCAATAAATCGAGTCAATACTAGTATTATACATTGGCTACCAGGTTACTTATTATGCACTCACTGATAGGCGGATCTAATATTTACAGACATACTCGTATATTAAAAAACAACAACAACCTAAAATTACTACACATGTACTCGGGTACCAATAACTTAAGCGGCATTGTCGGCGCGGCATCGCCTGTCTACCACACAATCCAATTAAGTTTAAGTGCTTTTTAAAAGCGTATAATTTAGCCGCGCATGCGCACCAGCGCGCACAACTTGTATGAAATCCACACCCAAGCCACAAAGATAAACGAAGAGAAACTAAATAAAATTGGTGACCGATGAACAAAGCGGATGGAGCCAAAACCAAAAAGGCAGCCAGGTAATCAGCTAGCCAGCCGAGTCGCGTTTATCGCAGCTAACAGATCGCTTTTGGCGCGCGCAAGTAAAGAAGGAAATGAAACGCCATACGCATGCGCACAATAAGCCATAATTATAAAGCAAGATAAATAGAAAATCGGCTATTTTTAATTTTCTTTTGTGAGCGCGCATTTCGCTCTAAGAAGGCCTACATAGAGCGCATGAGCGTTGACGGCCGTCGCTTTTTCACCAATAATTGTTGCAATTTTGAAGTCTTTTGAAGTCGTTAACAAAGAAATTTCGTGCGTAGTCAGCGGGTATTGGCGTTTTAAAGTGCTACCACGCAAAGCTTATTTGTAAGCGAGTAGCAATGGTAACTCGCTAGCGCGAAACACGTCGTCTACTAACTGATTTCAATAACAATGCGTAGAAGTGTTTGTATGTGGGTGTTGTTGCACTATTGTGTGGCAGCAGCCTTGGTGGCGACTCAGTTTAATTGTATTGTAATGAAGCAAATGATTAAAGCAGCGCGAATTGAAGGCTGCTGCCTGCCGAGTGTTCACATAAAAGGGCATGAGTAATGGTGGCATTTGTTGCACGTGCAACATTGGTAAAGGTATTACGATATTGTGGTTGCGAACCGCTTTTATACAATACTTGTATGGCATATCACAAGGATCAGTGAAAGCATGATTGGTTTCAAAATCACTTAACTTTTTCGAAGACAGCGTCGCGTTATCGTCTGTGGAACAATGTCTACAAGGATGCCATGAAGCGTATTATTACTGGCGATGATTATTGTATCCATGTTTACGAGCCTGAAACAGACGATCAATCGGCCGAATATTGTGTCAAAGTTGAGCTGCAGCTGAAAAACCCACATCAAAGCAGGTCGAAAATTACTATTATGTTGTCATTTTTCTTCGTTTATCGTGGTATGATGCAATCCCAATTTCTTTCCAGTGGCGAAACTGTCAACGAGGAATACTATGTGAGTATTATGCATCTTTTAGATCGATGGTAACCAATTTTGTATGGAGTCAATTGGAGTAGTCGTAGAGGTCATTTGATTAATGTTAAATTTTGTATAATTCGAAAATTAAGATCCCTTAAGGTCTAAAAGCACTTTCGAAAATGTGAAAGCTATATTTTGGGCTTGTATGTGGTATAGAGTTTATATGGCAAAATAAGCAATTTTTGAGGGGCTATCATTAGACAACTCTTGATATAATACAACACATTATAAACAACCAGTTGGTCAAAAGGAAGATCCTTTAGGAGTGTATGTCTGTACTTTTTGATCGATTGATTTTTGATTGATTGATCTTTAAAGAAATTTATGAAATTCGGTCAGATAAGGCTTACATTACTTAATTATTTCTTTAAAAAAACGCTTCACCTAGTTAAAAGTCTTGTGTCTTTAAATTGCGCTGTGATCAGAGCAATTCGCGACGTTTGGGGCAGAAGAAATTTATCTACAGTATAAATAAACAAGTAAGGTTCTGACAAACAGAACTTTAAGAGTATATTTTCAAGGTATTCTAATGGAATTACAAGTTGCAGTTCTGGAAATAGTTAGAGCAGTATTTAGCTTTATTGCCGCTAATTTGTGAAACAGACAGACAGTGAGAAGTCGAATGCGGATATGCTGCAATCTGACAAAAATTATAGTTTTTTGTTGTCCTGAAACCTCACGACGCCTACGGCACAAACAGGTCTCTTAAGACCCTAATCGCCGCCACATTAGTTCCGTAAACTGTTTGGTACGTGGCTCAAATTTTATATTTGCCTCAGTTACAAAACAGTTAGACTAATATTTTCATTGTTGCTCAACGCCGCGCGTGCCTTTTGCCACTTTCCGAGTTGTGCACTTCTGCCGCAAAGCTCGACGAGCGCACACTCACTAACTTTGTATAGTTTTTCACGCGACTGTACGTGCGTTGTATGCAAATTTATGAAACAACAACACCAACGAACTAAAGTTAGAACAGAAAGTTAGTACAACAACAAAAGCGGCGGCTTTGGCTACACTTTCTATAGCTTAAACACTCTATAGACGGGACGGGATTGTGAGAGGAAAACCAGCGTAAATGTTTTTTTGCATTTTCCACCGCTTTACAAAACGCTGGAAATGTTTATGAAAATTGCAGCAAAGTAAATAGGCATCTTTACGTTTATACATATATACACATGTACCGCTGATATACTTTGCCTCTACATAAGCCCAAACTCTCACATGTCTCCGCTTTGCTTTCGCCTTTGTGTTAGCTTATTTGTTGTTGTGCTACTCCATACATCCCCCCATATGTTCTCATGCCCCAGCAACTCGCATTTTAATTTATGACTTTGTATTTATTTAAATTAGGAACTCATTAGGAGTCGGTAACGCCGTCTGCGTTTAAGCAGCCACTCTGCCCCACTTACCTTTCCAGCGCCTCAACGCTGCCGCACACCATACAATAATGTTTCACCGCCAAAGTGCTCCAGCGTCTGCATTGTAGAGCACTTCAGTGTTGCGCCAAGCGAGTCTGCCTGCCGCTTGCAACATTTTGTTGCCCACGCGGCATGAGTTGTTACTCTTTTGCTTGGCTTTTTTCGTGCTGCTCGCCTTTTTATGTCATTACCACTTTGGTTTGCCATTTTTTAGCGCCACCACGTTATATTATTTTGCCTTTGTTGCGATTCTATGCGTCATACGTTGTGGTGGGTGGGCTGGCCGCTATACAATACTTATATATCTAATGTAAGTCTACAATCTACGAAGCACATACATATAACAGACTTCGCTCTTTAATAACCAGCTTAAGTGGTAAATTGTCTATTAGCAAATTGAGTTACGTCAGCGTATAAATTACGAATATAACTAGGGCAACAACAACGATAAGTAGAACATTGTGCTTTGTGGCTAACAGATTTTGTAAATAATATTTATTTTCAATACCTGCGCACCGTTTATAGACACCCAAATTTTTAATCATGAAATTTCCTTCTTATGGTTGGACATAAAATATCCTTTACTCTCCAAAAGACCCCAAAGTATCTTAAATACATTTAACTAACATCGCGGCCTTCTGCTACTTCTCGATTTTCTTTGATTTTTAAAACTTTTTTCTTCTACGAAAATATAATTAATATAAGCCCATGAAAACTCGATATTAGTTTATCTGATCCCGAAAATTCCGGGATTCACGAAATAACATACATACATATATTACATTTTTTACACAATATAATATTACCTCAATGTGCTACATAAAATTCGAAATGTCGGGATTGTCGTTTTTAAATCCCGAAATTTCGGGATTAATCAAATAACATATATTATATTTTTACACAATATACAATTACGTCAATGTGCTACATAAAACCTGAAATTTCGGAATTGTGGTTTTTAAATCCCGAAATTTCGGAACTTATTAAATGATACATATCACATTTTTTATATAATATAATATGATTTCAAAGTGCTACATAAAACCCAAAATGTCGGGATTATTGTTTTTAAATCCCGAAATTTCGGGATTGACCAAATAACATATATTACATTTTACACAATATAATATTACTTCAAGGTCCAACATAAAACTCGAAATGTCGGATTGTTGTTTTTAAATCCCGAAATTTCGGGACCAAACAAGTTATTTGTTATTAAAATACAAAAATTTGCTGCAAACGACGGTTACAATTTTAAAGAGCTTTAACTGATGCATGACTGTGCGAAAGTTTCGGTATTCACCGCGAGCAAAATCTAGCTCTACCAACTAGGAATGATATTTAAAACTGTTTTTACCTTCATTTAGCAAACTCAAAAATTGACTGTGCCATTCCACATCAAATTATGCGAACCTTTGAAGTCCAGTCAGTGGTTTGAAATAGAAAACAGAATTCCAAGAACTTTGGGTTTTTACCTGCAATGAGAAAGATGAGAAAATGCGAATAAGTCACTGATGAGAAAAAAGCGAAATTTATTAGAATAAGAATGCAATATGAATTTTTCAATAATGACGCACAAGTATTCAAAGTTACGTGTGTGCGATTGTATTTTAAATGAGCATTTATGGCTTTTAAAAAGCGAATAAATAAATAATTCATAAATTAGCTGAGCACAAAAAGCAAAAAAAAACCAATTCTGAAATGATGAAGAAAGACAAAAACTGGCAGGATATAAATGAACGAACAATGAGTAGGCAAAATTTCTGCTGAATATGATTGTGTGTCTGTTTGTTGGACTAAACGTCATTGATCAAGCCACAAGCTGAATGCAACTGTCAATCAGCCGACATCAACGACGTATTGAAGTGATGGAGTGATATTGATGATCACAGTGCCACCGAGTGGTGCACCGAGGAGGCAACAAGGGGGCTACTTGCGCTGTGAAGGTGGAGACGCGCCATACATGGTCACTAGCTAGCCAATGGGCAGCCAATTGCAAACCATGAGAAGCGTAGAAAAGGCGTACAACACAATGCGGCAACGACGGACAAGAGCTACGAGTCGAAGAAGCTGCAGCAATTGGAGTCATTGTAGTCATCGAAGTCATCATTTTCATTGGAATTGTGTGGCAGGCACGGAGAAGCTTATTAGACCTTATAATGTTGTTCTTGTTGCTGTTGGCATATCTGTTGTTGTTGTTGTTGGCATATCTGTTGTTGTTGCAGTTCATTTTGCCATTTAATGCCTAATTTAAGCGTCACATTTGCAACGCACGAAGAGCCAGCCAGCCAGCAAATCCGCATACATTGCGCCTGCGCGCCGTCTACGCCGCCGCCTGCTGGCTGCTTTGCTAATTTTGCGCACGTACGCATATAAATTTCATAAAAAAATTCCACAAAATCTTGCATTCAAAAGAAGTTGAAGCAAAAGGCCAGGAAAGAAAAGGAAACTCGGCAAACAAATGACAAAAGCTGTCGGCAAGACTGAGCTATGTTTGTTCGTTTGGCTGTATGTGAGCATTAAGAGTGGCAGACGGCTGTAGATTCAGCGACAGCAGCAGGAGCCGCAGTAACGACTATCAAATTATGAAATTCCTGCGCGCCAAATTTTTCATAAGTTCGCATTTATTTCGACCACAGCCGGCGAGTATGCGACGAGCAAAACGTAGAAGCGCTGGAAATGGCGTGGCATAAATGCATTCCGAAAGTACGAAACGCAAAAAAAGCAACATTGGGAAACACACATCAAATAATTGTAAAAAATGCTTAAAATTGTAAAGAAATGCGTAAAGGCACTTTACAAATAAATTATGCGCCAAATGCACATGTGTGCGTGTGTGCAAAGCCCAACTGCCGGTTGATTAAAAATCTGCGGCATGCGACTAAAAAACGAATTCCATATGCAAGGATACACATATGTATAATTATAGAAATACATACAAAACACAAATGTGTAGACATAATTTTAATTATAAAAATATTTCGCACAAAAGTGGTAAAAAACAGCGCAGAATGTGCGTAAATACAAAATGTGACCAAAGAATTTAATAATAATTTAAGTATACTTCTTTATGTTAAATTTTTGCGCTGTAATTTAAAAATTTTTCTGATTTATGAAATATAATATTTGAATTTTTTTTTTATAATTTTTATTTATTTATTTTAATTTTTATTATTATTTTTATAAGCATATATAATAGCAGTTCTTTTGAAACTTAATCTAAAAGCAGTTTCAAATATTAAATACTAAATTGAATGAATTTGAATTTGCTTTAGAAAACGAAACATTTAATTAATAACAAATAAGAAATAAAAATTTTATAAAATCGAGTTACAAAAGGATTTTTTATTGCCATGGATAACTTAGCAAATTTGGTTGCTTTCAGTGTTCAGATTACGAACTTTTTCATGAAAATGTTGGATGTGTCAATGATAATTCCATATTAAATATTTTGGTATACAGTGTGGCAAAAAGGTAACCGGAAATTTTAAGTAAAACTAAGAATGTTTAATTATTCATCAATATTTATTTTGACGCCTTCAAAGTAATCCCCAGATGTAATACACTTATGCCTACAATTTTTCAAAAATAATTTTCATAAGCACTTTTTGGGATAACCTTCAGCTCCTTCAGCCAATTTTGTTTTAATTCTTCCATCGACTGAAAATGGGTTCCACGGAGCGGTATTTTTAGTTTGGGCAACAAGAAAAAAACACATGAAGCCAATTCTGGTGAATACGGTGGTTGATCGATGGTATTCATTGCATTTTTGGCTTTGAATTCTGTCACAATCGTGGCTTAATGCGATGGTGCATTATCATCTATTGTTGACTTGTTTGCATCTCAAACTCATAAAGCCACGTCTCACCTGCAGTTATAAAATTCTCCATGAATATGGGATCGGAATAGATACGATCAAGACCTGTTTACGGAACTCTTTTTGAAAAAAAATTAGCTTTTTCAGAACGAGTCGGACAAGAACACGTTTCATATTCACCAAAATCATTTGAACGGGTTCGAGAGAGATATCAAGCACTTTTGCCATGCTTCCAATACTTTCCTGAAGATTTTCAGGTACCGTAGCCTTCACTTTCACCGTATCACATCCTTCACAACGATGCATGTCTTCAACGATCTCTCAACCGTTTTTAAACGCTGTTTACCACTCATAGGCTTATGTTTTTGATAAAACTGAATAACCGTAAGTCTTTTCTACCATTCGCAACGATTCCACACACGAAATTTAGTTAGAAATACAAAATTTGAGACAAATTCTTTGTTCGGTATTTTTATCCACACTACTGAGGTTCAGTACACACTGGTTCAACGGCAATTATAAAACAATTCGTAGACAATTGCCGAACTTAATATGGAAAACTTTAAGGTGGACTATTTGTTGTTCCTCAAATAGAGTATTTCATGAAAGATACTGATTTTATCAAAGTTGTGACTGTTCTCGAAAGTCTAGCTTGGAAAAGTTTTGTGTTGATAGTTGAAATTTTCTTAGGTAATCACAAATCATCAAATGAAGAAGAACTTAATCAAAATATGCTAAAAAATTTTAATGCTCTAAGAGCTAATGTGAGTATCAAGTTAGATAATGTTCGCAAAACTTCGTCATGAACGATAAATTACTCGGATAACTGATCACTTTCAACATGTTTGAACAAGCAACTTCATATTTTACGAAACTACTGGGGTAAAAATAACTATACGTTCTATGCAAAATATCCTGAATAATCTTGGATTACGAGCGCGACGTCCAGCCATAAAACCATTTCTCATTACCCGTTTGAAGAAACAACGGCTAGAGTGGGCAAAATCACACAAAGATTGAACTGCATGAGACAAGGGAAATTTTATTACTTCCGACGAATGCCAATTTAGTTTGTTTGGACCCGACGGATATACCAGAGTGTGTCGTCGAAAAGGAGAGCGTTTTTTGGAAAGCTGTGTTTTGCCTTCCGTAAAGCAATTCACCCTATTTTGTGTATGGTGTTGGTGCTATAACCAGGTTTGGCATTGGGAAGTTTATTATTCTTAATGGGTCAGTGAATGTCAAAAAAATACATTGGAATATTTAAAAAAAGTGTTTTGCCAACTATTCAACAGCTGTTCGAACACTTAAAAAGTTTATTTTCGGGTTGATTCAGCCCATTGCTATAAAGCCAAAACAGTAACTAAAGCATAAAAATATTGAAATATGTTTTTCAATAACTTATTAAAAACGCTTAGAGGTTTCAAACCGAAAAACTTTTATCGGATTGAATCTCTAAAGTGGCCAGGAAACACTCCAGATCTCAAACGAATTGCGAACTGCTGGCTTTATATGGGAAAAGGTTAAGAGAACGACGTCCAGAAAGTCTAAGAAGAATGGAAAAAAGTATTGAAGCTGTATGGAATGAAGAAATTAATAAAAATTATCTTCAACACTTGTTTGAATCCAAGCCTAATCGACTAGCCGAGGTTATTGGGAGGAGAGGGTGTTCGATAAAATACTAAGAATTTGTTTAACAAAAAAATGTATTTTGCTTTGTTTTGTAATGCCCAGCCACTTTGAAATTTAATGCTCAAATCCACTATCTACCAAATGCGCATTAAATGAAATTCTCGACAACAACCACTAATAGGAAAAAACTCATGATCTAAGCCCATGCGAAAATAATCTCATCCATTACTTACAACTACCACGTAAAAACTAAATTCTATGAAAACTGTGAAAATTCGCTGTGAATAAAAAAGTGCATCAAGCACACACACACAAACCCATACCCATTGCCACATCCTTTTAACTCGCGCAGTACGTCACTTTGCTAAATGGCTGTTTTACTTGAGGGCAAGCAGCAATGCCGCAACGACTAGACAAAGCGGCTAGAAGAACAGTTACGTGTTAAACTATCCATCAAAGTTCGAGAACGTTTGTCCGCCCAAGTGTCGAGGCCTGACGATTTTCATTTTTTATTATCTCCCGCTTTTTTATCACAATCGTTTTATTGGCTAGTGAGGCGCGAATACTTAACGCCCATGCTGCGCAGCCTCCCATATCAGCCGCTGGCTGGCTCCGTCACTGCGCCCCACATATGTTTAACGCTCCAGCATGTCGGGGCTTCAGCTGTCTCGGCGTACATGTGCGCTGAAAATAAGTTCCGGTTTCTGTTTTTTTTTGGACTTTGCTGCTTTCGCCTATTTTGTGCGCAATTTTTCCTCTAGTTAGCTCCTTTTTTAGGCTGCTCTGACCATCATAGCGCTAACGTGCATATGTCCGAGGTTGCCCTGGGGACACTAATCCTCAGCTGTGGCAGCCTCAATTGGAGCTGCTTTGCTTTGAATGACTGAATGCCTGAAGGCTGCTGAATTGCAATATAAACGTTTGATATTTTGTTTTTGTTTTTGTTGCTGTTGGATCTTTTGTTGCCCACTTATTTTGTTTCGACTAAAATCGGCTAAATCTGTGCATATTTTTCACATTCGTCAGCCCACAAGCGTTTGCTGACTGGCAGCATAGTGGGTACGAGTATATAATCAGCTGTGTTAAGTAAAAGTGACCCAGTAGGAAATTTTTGATAGTTTAACAATGCTCTAATTTTAAATTTAATAAGTACATTTACTAAATGAAGTTTTTTTAATACTTTAAATCGATTCAAATAATCCTCTGGCCAGTATTTGGTATTTCTTCAGAAGTTACTAATTTTGGATTATAGACTCCAAGTGTAGCCAGGTTCTTCTTCACCTGGCCTTTCCAACTGCTTGGAGGTTTTCCTCTTCCTCTACTTCCCGGCGGGTACCGCGTCGAATACTCTGGAGAGCTGGAGTGTTTTCGTCCATTCGGACGACATGACCTAGCCAGCGTAGCCGTTGTCTCTTAATTCGCTGAACTATGTCAAACTCGTCTAATACCTCGTACAGCTCATCATTCCATCGACTGCGGTATTCGCCGTTGCCAATGCTCAAAGGACAATAAAGTCGCACTATAGGGAGTCATCTTGTTTGAATCCTCGTTTGTAAGCGAACGGCTCGGAGAGGTCCTTCCCGATCCTGACGAAACTTTGGATATTGCTCAACGTGAGTTAACACAGCTGTTTTAGTTTAGCGGAGATAACAAGTTCAGACATAAGACATCTCTTTATCGTGCTGTCAAAAGCAGCTTTGAATTGTGTGATGTATGTCGATCCTCTTTTCATGGGTCTTTTCCAAAATTTGGATTTATCTGGTCAGTTGTTGATTTTCCAGGCCTAAAGGCACACTGATAAGGTCCAAACACACTTAGATTCCAATCGTCGGGTATGCTTTCGTCCGGCTATATTCGAGAAAGAAGTTGATGCATGCTTCTTATCAGTTCTTCGCCGCCGCTTTTGAATAGCTCGGCCGGCAATTTATCGGCCGCCCCAACTTTGTGGTTCTTCAGACGGATAATTGATTTTCGAACTGCTTCATGGTCGGGCAATGGAACCTCCGCTCCATCGTCATTTTATCAAAATTTGGTAGCGCTTCTATATAAAAATTTAGGAACCCTGTAGTTTTATAATTTCTCGTAGTTAATGGTCAAAATGTTTCAATTCGGATCCAAATCGTTCTTATACATTATTTTACTTCATATTCTAGGTTATGCTATCTTCTTGTAACTGAAATCGCTATACCTATGGCTTTGTTTTCAGAAATATTTACCTCATTTCACATTCCACAGCGTTCCAATGCCATGTTGTTGTTGTTGTACCGGCAGAAAACGTTTCTGAATTAATTTCGAGGCATGCTGCCAAGTTTACAGTCCTTGGCCGCATAAAAATCCGGGTCCGTTCCGGTTGCTTAGACCTCACTGTCGTTGGAACGGGCTCCAAAGCCATACACCGCCTTGCATCTTTAATTTCAAGCCTTGCAGATTATGTGTAAATGCAATTACAACTTCTTTAATTCGCTTCTAAATATATTTCGTTTTAACTCTGGCACTTTTTATGCTGTGGCACTCATTGCAAAGCCTTGGTCATCGTCATGGCCACTTTTGACGAATGAATTTGCTGCGCATCCGCAACTGATGGATTTGCGCGCCACACCAAGCAAGCTAAGAGCCAATCCGTTCAATCCTCGCATACACAACTCACTTATATAGCAAGTCTGCATGTGTGCGTTTGTGTGAGTGTTTCTATAATCACTGGCAATGCGGCACGTTCGTTTGGCATTTGCTCTGCCTCATCAATAATTGAGTGGAATAAATCATGGCAAATTGAATGCGAAATGCATTTTTCACTTCTTTTGTTGTTTCGTTCGCAGCAAGCGTTGCTTTGAATTTGGATTTGGCTTTGGCTTTGGCTCTGGCTCTTTTAGAACTAAAGACTTTGACGTTTGCTTGCCCCAAAATGGCCATACACATTGCAAATACGTTCAAATAATGCAAAATCTGTAGCAGCATTAGTAAAATGCCTGCAGCGCTGCAAAAACACACACACACACATATACATATCTACACTCCAATACACATATAAATGACTGTTTTGAAAGTACGGCTTATAGATTGCGCTTTAGTTTTGCTATGGATTTAAGCTGGCCGCCTGTAAAAGGCCTGGCTAATACACTAGAGGAATGAGGAATGGCGGCAATTAGTGATAAAGCATGTGTTGCATGGCGTATTGGAGTGGTATTGCGCGTGTGGCAAATGCATTAGTTTGCATTGATATGTGGCCACAGGCAACAGCAGCGGCTTAATAGCGGTTTAATGAGTTTCCTTTAACGAGACACCTTTTTGATGGTGCTGTATCAATTAGGTGGCCTGTCGTTTGTTTTTTACTGTTTGAGGAAACACTTGTGCTTAATCGGTTGAATTATACAAGCTATCAAGTAAGTATTTATTTAATTAAGATTTAAATGTCTTTAATTATAAGTATCACGAAGCACTAGTGAGCAAAATATTTTGAAAAAGTAGGCGTGGCCCCGCCCTCTAATGAGTCTAATGTACATATCTCCTGAAACATTAAAGTTATTATAAGAACTCCTATCAACAGTGTAAAAATGGATGAAATCGGTTGATAATCCTGCTCAACCGCCATATAACGATACTGTTAAGAACTAATAAGCGCGCAATAAACCAGTAACTAACAAGTAAGGAAGGGCTAAGTTCGGGTGTCACCGAACATTTTATACTCTCGCATGATAAAGTGATAATCGAGATTTCATTATACGTCATTTACATATTTTTCAAATACCGTATTTTTGTAAAGTTTTATTCCGCTATCATCATTGGTTCCTAATGTACATATGTACTCGTATTATACAGAAAAGGCATCAGATGGAATTCAAAATATTGTTATATTGGAAGAAGGCGTGGTTGTGAACCGATTTCACCTATATTTTGTACATGTCATCAGGGTGTTAAGAAAATATTATATACCGATTTTCATTGAAATCGGTAGAGTAGTTCCTGAGATATGGTTTTTGGTTCATAAGTGGGCGAGGCCACGCCCATTTTAAATTTTTAAAAAACGCCTGGGTGCAGCTTCCTTCTGCAATTTCTTCCGTAAAATTTTGTGTTTCTGACGTTTTTTGTTAGTCCGTTAACGCACTTTTAGTGATTTTCAACATAACCTTTGTATGGGAGGTGGGCGTGGTCATTATCCGATTTCTTCCATTTTTGAACTGTATATGGAAATGCCTGGGGAAAACGACTCTGTAGAGTTTGGTTGACATAGCTATAGTAGTTTCCGAGATATTTACAAAAAACTTAGTAGGGGGCGGGGCCACGCCCACTTTTCCAAAAAAATTACGTCCAAATATGCCCCTCCCTAATGTGATCCTTTGTGCAAAATTTCACTTTAATATCTTTATTTATGGCTTAGTTATGACACTTTATAGGTTTTCGGTTTCCGCCATTTTGTGGGCGTGGCAGTGGGCCGATTTTGCCCATCTCCGAACATAACCTTCTTATGGAGCCAAGAAATACGTGTACCAAGTTTCATCAAGATATCTCAATTTTTACTCAAGTTACAGCTTGCACGGACGGACGGACAGACGGACGGACAGACGGACGGACAGACAGACATCCGGATTTCAACTCTACTCGTCACCCTGATCACTTTGGTATATATAACCCTATATCTGACTCTTTTAGTTTTAGGACTTACAAACAACCGTTATGTGAACAAAACTATAATACTCTCCTTAGCAACTTTGTTGCGAGAGTATAAAAACGCCAGAGACACCAAATTTTACACTCTAGATCGTATGAGAGGGCTTTATAGAAGCCGGTGTGAAAATTGTACGATGATTGTGGCACCGCTCAATTTTTTGTGAAATCTCGGATCCCGACAGACCGATTACAAAATTTAGTACGTGTTATTTTTGTCATACGCATATAGTGACAGTGCGGAAATGGGCAAAATCGGACTACAACCATGCCTATTTCCCATATAGCCAAATTCGAAATTCCATTTGATTCTTTCACTTTCTAGTTCTCAAATCAGGAAGTAATTGATGTAACGGTATAAAAGTTTGCGCCAATAATTCCTTTAGAGTACTACTACTACTTTATAACCGAAATATGTCCAAATCCAACCAAAACTGTTTAAGCCTCTAGGTAACGAAAATATCGGACAACGTATGGGATATACAACTGAAATTCAGAGAGAATATTTTCCTGATAATAATATCTCTATTTGTCAAAAATGTGTTGAATCGGTGACTTTATGCCGGATATATCAGTTATTACTCCAGTTATCTCAATGAAAATTACAGAACATTTTAACTCATTTCAGTATATCTTTGTGCCTAAAATAGATAACATTAGGCGAAAACTTAACTTGGCTCCCATATAACCATTATCAGGATTTTCGAACATCCGGCTGACTTTGCTCTATATGATTTGTCGGTCACTGTATGAGTTATATATAGTATATGTATGTATAAAATTGCTTAGATCCCGATGTTGTGGTTGATGTTTTACATCGCAAGAAGGTATTTCCCCTGGTTTTCATGCAAGTTGAAGAGTATAAAATATTCGGTTTCATCGGAACTCAATCAAATATAAATTGTCCGAACTACATTTTCATATGTTTTTTGCAAACATCCATGTCTAAATCAATTTTTCATTTTATTTTATTGCCTAACAATCAATTATAATTCGCATTTAAAGCAATTGTTGGCCCTCACTAGATTAGTGCAACAGTTAGGATTGCAAAGCGCAACTAAACCGCGTCAAACCAAATTTGCATGCAAATCGCAACGAATCGTTTCGAAATGCTTTAGAGCAGTTGAGGTGACTAAGGTCCACTGCAGAGCATGCGATATAAATATACACACAAATAAATCTACTTCTATAAAAAATTGGAATATAAGACCGTCGCCTAGTAAGAGCTGCAGTAACAGTGCCTCACAGCACTCAAAGCCTTACATGGCCATTTATAGCAGCGAAGGGCATAACGAATTTGATTTTCTTAGCAATTTTGCGATATTCAAATTTCCACCTGGTGTGTATGTGTGTGTGTGTGTATTAAATGCGATTGAAATAATGTTTATTGGATTGAGTGACTGAGAAGATAACTGCGTTGTGGCATGAATGCACAATGAAATCGCGAATTTTTGTATTTTCGTAATATTTTTGTTGTAATGATGGTTAAAGTAGTGGCTTAAGATGAAAATGGATCTGAAAAGAAGTTCAGTTTCACAATTTCGACCACAAATTTAAATTTTTCTAATGATCAACTTCACATATGGCGAGCATCGAGGCTTCCTTAAGGTCTGAGTACTAGCTGCGATTGGCTACGTCAAGCAGGATCCTTATACGCGGGTAAAGTTATGAAAAAAATACGTAAAAGACATGAGTCGTTGAATAATATTTATAAGAATCGATCTGTTTGTAGAAGTTCGTCGGCCGCCAAGTTCACACAAGTCAAGGAAATGCATCAGATGTTTTGAAACAAGCGTTTAACGACTTTACGATCAAAATAAGGTCGGTCAAGATGCGTATAAGGTGTGAGCTACACTGTTATTATATAATAACAATAAGTTATGCGCTGGCTTCAGAAAAAGTCAGTGAAGAGAGTAGCTTTTAGTTAGGAAAATTGATCCAAGTAGAGGTACTTTTTACAATAGCCTTTTATTGACAGATCACGCGTGAGTTGTGTTAAGCTGTCATGTTATTTTTGTTTAGTCTTGTTTGTCATTTCATCATGGAGAGACTTACGCCTGAACAACGTTTACAAATCGTTCAATTTTATTAGGAAAATTCACATTCTGAATGTATTTCGCACGATTCGCTCAACTTATAATCAAAATAATCGGTTAATCAAGATTCGTTATTGAGTAATATTCGACCGAATAGACCACATCCCGCAAGAAGTGAAAAAAAATATAGCTAAGAGTGTACATGAAGACCGTGGAGAGTCGATTCGGCGCCGTTCGCACATACTCGGACTGACGTATGAAACGTCTTGGTACATTTTGCATCGAGATCTTAAATTGAAGGCAACCAAAAAACGGCTTGTGCAAGAACTGAAACCGCTTGACCTTTCCAAGCGATATCACTTGGCTATGTGGGCTTTTGGAAAGTTCCACGATCCAGATATCCGACGTTCTCGAGCCAAATGTTGTTCAGCGATGAGTCCCATTACTGGCTCAATGTATAGATAAACAAGCAAAATTGCCACATTTGAGACGAAAAGCAACCTGAAGCGATTCAAGAGCTGCGAAAATCATTTTATTTAGCATAAATTCAGAGCTCTTTCTGTAATAAGCCGTTGTGATAACTAATAAGCAGTCTTACACAAATCTGACTGTCTATAACAACGAATTAGCTGATTTCCTTATAATTTTTCCTTCGGATTTATGCTTTTATCCTTTATTACACCTTTGTATTTTTGTGTTTGTTGTTATTATTGTTTTTAACCCTCATAGCGGAATTATGTGTGCTGTGCATCAAAACCCAATCACCTTCAGATCAATGAGGTCCGTGCTCACATAAAAAGGTGTTTGTTATTATTGCGATGAATGTGTGTACACTCAGCATCTTTCACTACACCAACTCTCCAATTTAATTTCAATTCAACTGCCGGCCGGTCGGTCGTTCGCTGCTAGCAAATGTCTCAAAGGTCTCGTACAGCCAAGCAGACGTCAGATTTGCCGAAATTGATTTCATGAAAAGGCGTCAGCATCGCCTTTTGTGTCATTGTTAACAGACCGAGTGCCCATCAGCCAGTATATTGTGCGTGCTGGCTAATTTTGCTTCTTCTTCTGTTTCTCTTTTGTATTTCTTTTCAACTTGCCTTCATCAGTCAGCTTTTGTAAGCGTTATGTAATCACACGCTCCATCAAAATTACGTTTCAACTGGCATTTGCTGGAAATTGCTGCTCGGTGGCATCAATTTAAGGATTAAACCGTGAATGTACGTGCAACTCGTTGTTGCGCAAACTCGACATGAGCATTAAGCCCAACCGGCGGCTGCAACATCACAGCATCATAAGTGACATTGGTTCTTCATTACAATTCGTCATCGCAGTTCGCACCAGCCTCATCCTCCTCTACTTCTTGTTCATATGCTGCTTCACCTTCCCTCTTGCGCTTCTTATCGTAACATCTGCCGCGTCGCTACTTTTGTAATTCCTTTCAGCCGTTTTTGCTTTTACGAAAATATTGATGCGACAATCATATCTTATAATCCGACTTAAAAATGGAAAATATGTATAAGAAAGGGTGTTGCGACAGGAAAATTCAACTCTTTGTTATACAATTTCTTTTGTCGCAGCCACACAAATGCGCAATTACTGTCAATGCAGCCGATTCGTAATGGTGATTCACAGATTTTGATTGATTTATGAGTTAAAAGCCGGAGATTTTGAGCGATACTCGGTTCGTTCTGGTGCACAGTTGTTTACGTATTGTTGCTTTTGGTCGGTTAAAGATCACATTTGAATAATTTACTTGAATGAAATGTTGTTATATGCAAAATTAAATTATAGTCTAACAAAGTTTCTAAAAAAACAATATTAGAATAATTTCAGCATACAATAATTCAATGATTTCTTCAATATATTCCCTCAAGCATGAAATCGCTCTGAAGTATCTAAGTTTGAATGTTTGTTACTTCTCTAACTCTATATAATTTTGTGCCTCCCATCTTCGCAATGTAGCAGACTAATAGTCAACATAGGGGGCCCCAGCCAAGAAAAGAGAGAGCTACTAATGTCAACGATACGGAGCTGAGATCTAGGCAGATGTGCTTCAAAAGGAAAACCGGCAAAAGGTAGGGGCCGCCCCGCAGCACTCAGAGTTGTATCAGACTACCGAACATTGTCAGGTGATGCAATATTAGTATAAGCCTCAGTTGACCTCTCCGCATTCGAAAGAAAAAAACTGTGGGAACGTCCAAAAATAACAAGAGCGCATTAGAACAAATATAGAAAGATACAGTACCAAGATGGCAACGAAAGTGGTAGAATGAGAGTGGCGGCAGATGGACAGACAGACCAAAACTCGGAGACCAGCTGTAAATTCGGAGAAGTCTACTTATACACAACGTAACTATTACCACGGATACCTCAACGGAATAAGAAATTTCGAAGCGCCGTCATGCATATACAACGAACCGAAAGAAGACGACGCTGAACACACAATATTTGCCCAATAAACACGGACAATGTAATCAGCGTCATGCTGCAGAGTGAAGCAAACTGTGGGATCATCCAGAAATTCAGAGTTCCATGACTTGGGCGCAGATGCCCAGATGTAAATCTCTAAATGAGAAAAATGGAACCTGAAATAATCCAAATGTGGTTCCAGGGTGGGCGACGGTTCCTTAGAGGAGGAGTTTTTAGTGTCCTGCAAGTGTCACACACCCTTGCTGTGATGGCAGAACTGAAAATGCAGAAGACGTTTTCCACTCTCTTACCCCTTTGCGCAGCTCTTTAAGAATATGCAAATGTCTTCAAGCCTAGTAGTAACTAAACACGTTTTAGAGGTATTCGAAACACATAAAGAAATTTTAAAGTATACGAGGTGTGTTCAAAAAGTATCGCGAATTTTGTGTTTTTTCAAAAATTATTTATTTATTCATGAATATCTATTTTGTCCCCTTCAAAGTAATCCCCATGATATATTATACACTTGTGCCAACGGTTTTTCCAATCTTCGGAGCACTTTAAAAAATCATTTTTTTTTTATCTTCTTCAGCTCCTCCTTCGATGCCGTCTTTATCTCGTCAAGAGAAGCGTAACGTCGTCCTTTCATGGGCCTCTTCCGTTTAGGGAACAAGAAAAAGTCACAGGGGGCCAGATCTGGGGAATACGGTGGCTGCGGCATCATTAGTGTATTGTTTAGCCCAGGGGCGTTATCGTGGTGCAAAAGCCAATTTTTGTTCTTCCACAAATCCGGGAGTTTCTGGCGGATTGCTTCGCGCAAATTGCGCATAACTTGCAGGTAATATTCCTTATTGACCGTTCTTCCCTGTGGCAAGAACTCATGATGCACCACCCCCTGCAATCGAAGAAAACTGTCAGCAAACTGCCGCGATACTTTTTGAACACACCTCGTATATGCATAATATTTCATAAATGTGATGAGAATTATAAGTACAGAATTACATGGCGAATGAAATTATTTGAAAATCTGCACAGATTTGACTAATCTTTGTATTAGTGTTAAGAAATGTGGTTTTTAGAACCACTACAACCTGTAGAGAAATAGTTGCGAATTCATACTCTCGTTAATCGGTCACATCCCGGCTCAAAGGAGATCTAACGATTGCTAAAGTGAGGTCTCTTAATGTATCTATGAAATTAAAAGGGCTTATGAGAATCCATTACTGAAGTTAGTTCTTCTCTTCATCGCTAATTATCAAAGTACGCCACTTATAAGCTTAAGGAGTTGAGGGTTTAGTACGTAGGTAAAAGAGGTTTATCTTTCTTTTTGAAGATTCCCCCTCCGAGAACAAAAAAATATAATAACTTAAGAAACGGAGTGCTGGGTTTTGTGAGTTGTGAGGGCACTCAACTCTTGAAGTGGTCTTATTTTTATACGAATTACAGATCTATTATTTTTAATGGCATTCGATTTAATCGGTTAAAAATTGCAACCGTCACACTAAACGGGCTTAAGGAATACAGCTTGGTGTAAAAATCAACAATCGGAAGTAAAAATATTATTTAGTAGATTCAGCAGGGAAATGCTAACTCGTTACCCCTCTTTGATAAGTTTATTGTATTTGCCATGTTCAAAAACAATTCCCCATCAATTTCACTGTACTAAATATTTCCAAAAAACAATTTGTTAAACTTTGTTCAGGGAACATTGTGAGCATTTGTATGCAGCGCAGTTGGTTGCCGTGGTTAATCACCGAAATTGGTTAACTTCGAATGATCGAGTGACACTTTTAAACTGCACAGAAAAACCGCAAAACTCGAATTATTGACAATAAAACCGATTGGAGCCGATTATTTTGCAGTGTAGATATGTATGTGTGTACTAACATGCATATTCTATTTATGTGTTTGTAAATTCAGTTCAATCCAAGCGAGTTGGCAAACTTTTAATCCATTTTTATTGGCAAGACCGCATGACCACAAAAACCACAAAATATGAACACCAATTGGCGTGCAGCAAACGCAAAAATTAATTGATATAGCTAAAATAGCAGAAAATGCTATAAATAAATAAACGAAAACGTAAAAATATCCAAAGTGAATTTTAAAAGTTTGCAAAATATAGAAGTATGTATATAGTATGTAATATGTATGTGTGTGTAGCACCTTCAGTAATGGCAAGTGCCAGCGACTCAGTGATGCATTTAATAAGCGGTTGACTGACGGACTGTTAATACGCATACAGGCACAGCGAATGTGAATTCAGGCACATATTTATACGTATATTAGGGTGGTCTTTCAAAAGAAAAAAATAATTTTTTTTAAGAATAAAAGGAGTTCACCGTTTTTGAAACATTTGTTACTTTTTGTTTAAAGTCAGATAAATCCACTTTGAGAACTGAAAGGGTATACAGAGACTGGAAGATCTGTATAATGTAATGTCATTTTATAAGAAGTTAAACTAAAAATTCCCTCTTTCACTTTTAAGCATCACCCTAATGTCCGTGTATGCAAACCAGACCACGGCCATAATAAGCGTCAGCCCAAAAGTAATCATGTACTCAGCCACACGCATCTAAGCTGCACTAAGCCGGATTCGGCGTTGCGGTTGCCGAACTCGGTCAGGTGGAGATGCTTTTTGATGCGTTGCTCGAGTGTTCGGTCGTGCAATTGCGCATCATCATTAATGCATTGCAGGTGATTATGGCAGCGCAGCCGTCACTGTGTGCTGATGTGCGGCAACTGACAGGCGAATGCGTGCGCATGTCTGTCGGACAGGCTAATCAGTGCTAAGAAATCGCTGATTGAGTGTAGGCTTAAGTAAAGTAATAAGCAGCGCGAATGCAAATGCCAACACACAAGCACACACGGCTGACATCTGTGTATGTATGTATGTAAGCGTGCCCACGCTTTTGTATACACGCCGCTGCATGAGCATACACGTCAGTTACCAGCGTGCCTTTACACTGCTTGTCCTCAGCGTAACTGTTCGATAAACTACTGTCACTTCTGGACATTTCACCTATGACATGACTCACTGAGCTGTTCATTAGCGCGCATGCTGCATATGATGTTTGATTGTGCATGTATGTATATGTGTGTGTGTGAGTGAATTAAGTTTTAAAGCTTCGTATGCTTTTAGGAAATTATATGCGGGTGTCGATTATATTTGTTGTGATTGTTGTTTTTGTTGTTTTTTTTTTTACTTTTTGGGTATATCTTAAAGTGTAAGCAAGCGTGTGTGGCATGCCGCTCACGTGCTTATTGTGACATCTGATAACCCTTTGCTCGCTGTCATAATGCATTTTGACAGGCGATTCATCAACACAATGTGTGGCAGGCAGTAAATATATTTACTATATTTATTTTTAAAATATACATACATTCCCATAAATTAATGCGAAAGCTGAACTTATAGCTTTAAGCAGAGATCAAGTGGATTTAAATGAAGCGCCTTTTGATGTTATGCAGTTTGTTTGACTAACAAACCTTTAAAAATGAATTCAGCTATGGCAAAGTCATGTGGTAAAAACTCATATGATTTTAATGAGTTGTATACTGATGTATTAGGCGTAACTTGTTAACATAGAAGGTATCATAGAACATCGAGTTATCGAATGTTGGTCAAAAGGTGTAAAACCCTGAACTTCAGTCATTTCCATATGACGTTTGATCACGTCTAGGCATTGTATCTGTGTTTAGAAAGAATTAATTATTTTCGGTCTTCAGACTCGTTTATTTTGTTTGATTTTCCAAGTATTTTTAAAGATCATGTCACATCACAACTCTTGACTATCATGCGATGTCACATCATATGACTCCAAACCAATGAATTTCATATATGTATTTAGAAACAAATAATTTTATTTGGTATACAAGCTTATTTGTTTTATTTTGTAAGATTTCTACAAATGATGTGACATCATATTGCTTGACTATCATTCACATCATATGACTCCAAATTTCATATATTTAGAAACAAAGAATTATATTTGGTCGATACCCATTATTAATTTTATTTGATTTTCCAAACATTTTTTCAGACCATGTGAAATCACATCACTTGACCATCATGCAATTTCACATCATATGACTTCAAAGCTATAAATTTCGTATATTTAGACACAAAAACTAATTTTGGTCTACAAGCTTATGTATTTTAATTGATTCCCCATATTTTCCAGATCATGTGACATCATATCACTTGACCATCATATGATTTTACATCTAATTACTGAAAGCAATGAATATATTCAGAAACAAAAAATTATATTTGTTCTTCAAACTCATTACTTTATTTGATTTTCCAAGTATTTTTCCAGATCATATTACATCACTTGACTATCATGCAATTTCACATCATATGATTCAAAGCAATGAATATCATATAATATATTTAGACACAAAAATTATATTTGGTCTACAAGCCTAGGTATTTTAATTGATTTTGCGAGCATTTTTCCATCGCTTGACTTTCATGCATGACTATGACTTGACTATGACTCCAAAGCAATGAATTTCATATATTTAGAAAAAAATAATTATATTTATTTATTTTATTTAATTTTCCAAGCAGTTTTCCAGACCATGTGACATCACATCACTTGATCATCATGTGATTTCATATCATATGACATCAAAACTAATAATTTAATATTTTCTTATAGAAATTCTATGATATATATTTCATAGCATATATAAAATTAGTAATAATATCATGTATGTGAGTAAATTGTCTTAAAAACTTTTGACAAAAATATTCATTATTATTTCATATTTTAACTAAAACCTAAGAATAACTCAAGCTAAAATACAACAAAAAAAAATAAAATGAAATATTGAAATATTCAAAGGCTTAAAATGAATTCAAACTAAATATACCGCTAGGTACATATTGATTTTATATAACAAGATCAACATATGACTTAGTATGACATAGTGTATGGTCATATGACTTCCATTTCGACCATATTGTTAGAAACACGAAAACATTGACTGAAATGTCTTTTAAACATAATTTTAATATAAAATGTGCATATAAGTAATACTGAAATGGGCTAATGCGATATCACATAATATGATATCTTAAAAATTAAGTAAAAATCAGTTGAGCTGATATCACACAATGCAAATTCACGCGATAGGATACATTTCTGTAAAATGAAATTTTATAGAATGGTTATAATTTTTTATAAAATTTTACAATTTCGCACATTTTTCCTCTGTTTCAGTAAGGTGATAAGTAATTCTTAATTTAATTTTAATTTCCTTTCATAAGTACACTTTAACGCAAACTCATTTGCTTGCAGCACTTTTTCGCTTTAATTGAAAACTCTTGTTGAATAGCAGCTCATTTGCGTAGCCAACACACCGACTAAAATCCAACACCTTGGCACCGCAGGGCGCACGCAACAGCACAAACCCCCATTTTGACAGCTAAATGTCAAATGTGTATACAACACAATAACAAAAACAACGTTGAGTCAGTGACTTTGCCATGTCAAATGCATATTTATCAAAATATTACATGTACGACGGAGATGTGACAGCCAGCAGGCAAGTAATGACATTGCCCATTCACCCACACGCCAAATGGTGGGGGTCATAAATGATTAAATAACTGTAATTATCACCTTACTGTGTGTTATAGTGAGGAAAATTGCGCATGCAAAAGTTAAATGAAAAATATGAAGCCAGAAAAACACCACCAACAACAACAACTAATGTACCACAATTACTATGTTAACATGTTTGTGCGCCTGCAGGTAGGCAACACCGACGGCGGCAGAGATATTACATTTTATTACGTTAATTACTTTATTTTCATTACAAGCAAATGCCGGGCAGACTAGCAGGCAAAGTGTGCAAAGACAGTTATACGCACAGTAGAAAAGCATATAAAAAGCAAATAAAACAAAGAAATCATCAAAATGAAAATAAAAATAAAAGTGAATATAAAAACGGCAAGACGTGCCGCACGCATAGGCCGTGAGTGGCAGGAACAGACCAGCAGCGAAAATAGGAATTCGCGGTAGCGCCAACGCAGCAACAACAATAATAAGAATAAAAGCAACAACAACGACAGCGCTAAGTAATGCGGCGTGGGTGTCCATGAGGCAAATGAGCCAACAAATGAAAGACTGATGAGATTCGTCATGCCATGACGAGGCAGTAGCAGAAGGCACAAAGAAAAATTCATACACAAAAATGATAAGTGGTAATTTCGTTGCAAGAACGGTACAATGAAATGGGAAAATGGAGAAGGCAAGCAGATACGAAGCGGGTGTGTGGAGAGTATGTGCTTTTGCAGAGCAGACAAGGCGCCGTTGCTTCAACGACGCTACATTAACATTGTCATAATTTAATTAAAACTCAAGACATAACAAGGCGGATGCCACACATGTGCACCTCAAATAAATGAAGAAACAAACAATAAATTTTGCAAAAGAAGTAAAGTAAACTTTAGCAAAAAAATATAGCTGCAATGGTACCGAAGTACCCGAAATGTGTTAGGAATGCGGAAATAAAAGTAAGCGCCGCACAAAAACGTAGAATACAAAAATTTAAATTACACGTGCAAAGAATTGTGTATATCTGAAATGTAGTATACATATGTGCGTGTGTGTGCATGTAAAGTTTTCAATAACTGCACAATGAGCAAGCAAATGAAGTGAATACAGTGAGAAATTAGCTTTTCTGTATTTAAAAGGCTAATGTTGACAGATGTTTTTGTGAGCACACTGATGCTCTTTGGGCGCTTAAAAGTATGCTATACAATTGAACTAACGAATGCCAGGTAACATTTGTAATAATATTTCTAAACCTCAAGGTATGAAATTATTTTATATTTTATGTATAAGAATGGAAGAATGAACCATAAATAATGTGGTCTATTCTATGGTCCCAAAATCGCAAACAGACTAGGGAGCGCAATTGAAAACCGCGTAAAGTAAAGCCGAGCATGGCTTTTGGAAAAAATTTTACTAAAATTTCTATAAACTTATTTAGAATGATGAATGAATCAGAACTGCGAGGGCCGATTTAGAGACATGAATGTCGATATATTCGAAACCAGTGCATTTTTATAGGTTACATTTTCGGAAAGACGGAGAGATGACAACAAAACTGAACTAATATCGATTAAGCTGTCCAAAAATACTTTCAGAGCTCCATTTCTGAAACTATGCAGACCAGGACATGTTTGAAAGCCTTTAAATTTTGGATGGTACTACAAAGTTGTCACAGATATTCTAAAACTATTTCGAGTTTAAATAAGGGAAATATGTTCACAGTCCACTAAAGCATGAACAAACTATACGAAGAAGCGTTTTATTAAAAAAGTGATCACGCTAAAACTTTATATAACAAAAATGTAAAAAGAAAACGATGTTGCCACCTTATTGTCATATTACAAATTATTTAAAAATATTTAATTTTGTGATATTTTTATACAAAAAAATTGTTTTGCAGTAATTTGAATACAAATTTTTAGAACAGAGTTGCCACCCTATTGGTTCACTAAATTATAGAATTATTATTGGTCATATACTAGTTCGTATTTATTTGCAGCGATTTTATTAAAAAAGTGGTCACAAATTAATCTTATACACAGAATTTATAAAGAAAATGATATTGCCACCTTATTATCATATTCGAAGTTATGTGAAAATTATTAGTTTTGTAATGTTTATTTATGAAAATTGTTTTACAGCAATTTAGTAAAAAAATTTTTAGAGCAGAGATGCCACCCAATTAGTGCACCAAAATTATAGAAATATTTTTGTTAATATGCTAGGTCGTATACATTTTTAGCTATTTTTAGTAAAAAAGAGGTCACACTAAAATTTTTTTAAATAAAATTTAAAAACAAAACGATGTTGCCACCTTACTGTTTTATAAATAATTATGTGAAATTAGTTATTTTTGTGATGTTTATAAAAAAAAAAGATGTTTTACAGTAATTTGATTAAAATTTCTTAAAACAGTGATGCCACCCAATTGGTTCACCAAATTATTAAAGTATTTTTGTTTATGTAATAGTTCGAATACATTTGTAATGCTTAAGTATTTCAAAAAGGTTATCAAGAAATTTTTATTCTATATACACAATACAACAGGGTTGCCATTTTAATAAAAATATGAAAAAAATTGTTTTTGCACTTATAAATATATTGATTCTTTATAGATATTTTAAATGCTACAATGATAAAAATATATTCAGAGTTTATCTTTTTGTTTCTACACACTATTAATCAGGGTTGCCATTTGGATAAAAATAGCTAAAAAACAATTTTTTGGACCTTATGCAACTATGTTGATTCTTTATAAATATTTCAAATGCCACAATAATAAAAAAAAATATATTCAGGTTTCAGTTTTTGAGCTAAGCGCCTTAACAAATGTACTCAAGTCTTACTTATAGCAGGGCTGTAGTTTAATTTCTCTGTAAAAATTTTAGAAAATATTTCGTTACTTTTGTAAGAAATATTCTCTAATTAATTTGGTTTTAATTTAGTGTTACTAGGTGTAAGGGTGCCATCTAACCTTAATTTTGAAAACCATTTTAACAGATTTTAATTTTTATAAATTAAAAATTAAATGACAAATAATTAATAAACAACGCAAAGAAAAATAAATTTAATGTAAAAAACTCTTAAAATCAGTTATCAGTTATTTCCTCATTTTACAAAAATACCAAACCGAGTTTGAAGAATTAGCCCCAAATGTAAAAATTCCTATACCTCAAAGTATTTTAACATGTTTTCACAGTAGACAAACAAATATATTTACACATAACTGAAAATAGTTACATCAGCGCCTGTTTGTATGCCTTAATATGACCGCTAAGCCGAGTAAATGAAAGGTAATGCGCCGTTGAGTCAACGGCGGTATTTTTAATTTGTTTGAATTAAAACAGCAAATTAAAAAGGGAGCGAAGCAGCAACATATACATACATACAAAGCATATGTGAGCTGTGAAAACAAAGGAAATTAAAACACAAGCAAACAAAAAATAGCAACAATATCAGCAGAATAAAGAAATTACGGCAAAAAGCCCAACAAACGCTAACACAGAGGCAAAAGGCCACCCTGACAACAACCACAAGGTATAAAGCAGGAAGCGAAAAATAAATACCTACATACCAATGTAAAAAAAAAATCACTTACATATACATACATGCATGTAAGTTAAAAGAATTTACATTTGTGTGCGAACTTAGCATATTTTTAGGCGCTATACAACGACGTTGTACTTAGAAGTATGAGAGGAAAGCAGAAAGCAACCGGTAGAAGTTCAAAGCTAGTAAACGCATACATATGTGTGTGTGTGTATGTAGCTGAAACCGCACCTAAAAATACGAAGTAATTAAGGGCGGTAGGGAGAAAGGAAATTAATGAAAGAAGATGAAGGTGGGCAAATGAAAAGGGAACGACCGCAAAGGAAATGTGAATTGATGCGAGTAAAAGTGGCTGATGGGTGTGTATATATGAGGAGCAGCACATGCATGTATATATACAGACGCACACATATACACACATACACACACATTGAAAAATCGTTACTCAACAGCGCCAACACCACTAATAGGCTGCGAAGGAGTGTGAGCGTCAAGTGGTGGGTGTTGCAGACACATGAGTTTGCGCTTTGTGATAAATGGCAGACACATCCTGTGACAAGCAGGCAATTTAAGGAAGTGTAGGTGAATGCGAAAAGCATTTTTTCTGCTGGCAACCATTAAGCGAATATACGAAGGAAAACTGTATGAAGTAGGAGACTACAGAGAGGCAGACAAGACGGCTGTAAATGTGCAATAACTGTTATGTGGCTTGTTTCTGTGTGTGAAGGCCAATATGGCTAACATGCATGGCCGAACAGGCAATAAAAGAATAAAGCACAGAGCGAATGGTTTAGGGGAATGTTAAGGCATTTTGAAAAAAAAAAAGAAGTTAAAAACTGTGGGGACTATGAAAGCGCTACGAGGAAGAAAGCTTACAGAATAGTTCAAAGTGAATGGGATGATTTTGCCATGTGCCAAATATGGCAAAGCTGGTCCTTTTAAAACGTTACACTAAAGTATAGTATAATATTTTTCTAAATTTTCAAATTAGCCGTGTAAATGGGTGTAAGCGCCTGAAGTTAGACTTCAATTTTCAAAATATTTGCTTTAAAATACAAACTCTACTAATCATAGCTAGGAATAATACATATTTCTAATATTTAATATTTTACATTATTTTTTTAAACATTTGTGGCAACACCTTATGTGATTTTTTATCGCAAGTACATTTAACCACTTCTACTAATCATAGCTAAGAATAATAGCTTTCAATACTTTAAATTTTACATTTTAAAAATTATTTAATTAAACACATGTGGCAACACCTTATGTGATTTCTTATCACAAGTACATTTAACCACTTCTACTAATCATAGCTAAGAATAATAGCTTTCAATATTTTAATTCTTACATTTTAAAAATTATTAATTAAACACATGTGGCAACACCTTATGTGATTTTTTATCACAAGTACATTTAACCACTTCTACTAATCATAGCTAAGAATAATAGCTTTCAATATTTTGAGTTTCACATTTTAAAAATTATTTAATTAAACACATGTGGCAACACCTTATGTGATTTTTGTTACAAGTACGCTTAATTATTTCTACAATCATAGCCAAAATTATTATTTTAATAAATAAAATTTTCCATTTAAAAAATTATTTATTTAAAAACATGTGGCAACCTCATACGCGATTTTTGTTACAAGTGCTGCAATCTTCATTTAAATAAAACTACATATATTTCTATAAACCTAAAAATATTTAATAAAATAAAGATCAATGAAAATAGCGCCTAAAAGTACCTTTAAATCTTTCCATTTTTAGTTCTTCGTGGCTTATATAAGCACTTACTACAGATTTGTTGAACTCAAATGTACTAACGTGTATTTTGGTATATTACTTTGACCTTAATTTCATATCGTATTTAATAAAATATATATTTTTTTTTGATATTTAAAAATTATAGTTTTATCTGGCAACCTTAATTAATATTTTACAAGCGCTGCCACAAATATTGAAATTAATTTTTAACAAAAGGTTATGCAATTTTTTATTAACTCAACGAATTAATATCTATTAATGCAATTTGCGCCTATATATAGACTTCATTTCTTCACATTTCGTATTTTAAAGCATAATTAATTATATTCTAAAGCTTAAATGAATCAAAATACTTTAATATTTACTATAACACATTCTGTTAAGTGAAAATTGTACTAAATCGACAGTTAATTAAAAAGTAAACAAAAATTGTGAATAAATAGCAGCTTTATTTAGTACTGAAGATATGCCAACCATCAAAATTTTAACTAAAATTGATGCTAATAATAATGCGTTTAATTTTCAAAAACAAATCACGCAATATTTTGTTTAAATTTGAAATTAATATTTATTAATATAAATTGCGCCTGCGGATAGGCTTCAATTTGCACATTGTTGCGCTTTAATGCTAATGTAAATATCGACCGCAGTTTTAGTGAATAAAAATGATGAAAATGCTTCTATTATGCATGCTCTTACACACATGGTATCAACTTTACATGGATATATATATGTATGTGTGTGTACTGCCGTTTTTACGCCACCAACTTGAACCTGAACAACATGAATGCCACGAATGTTTATTGTGCGCGCATGCAACATTCCAAAGAAAATAAATAAAAATTGAGCAAAGAATGGCAAAAAATACCCAAGCTAACGCACACACTGACAGTGTAATTGTGCATGTATTGTAAATACCAACTTCTAAGTGCACATGTGTGCGTGTCTGTTAGTCTAGTCGCATGTGTTAATAGACGCTTTCGCCTGCAAGATACTCGCCAACGTGAGGCCGCTTAGTCGGGCGGTGCGGCGTCTGTTCGTGTTGTGCCACGCTGACATTCAGACACCAAAATTACTTAATGTTTGTTTGTTTGTTTGTTTGCCTGTGGTGCTGCGGTACACAATTTGCTTTTGCTTTTTTGCTTGAAGCTTCACCCAACGCCTCTTTCGTGTTGCGCTTATGTATGTGCTATGTATATGCTTATTAGTATGAGATTCCTGATAAATAAAGTAATTAAATATGAGAAATTAAAAGCGAAAAGCAATGCTTCCTGGAATGTTTGACTCGTGTGTGCCTTGCGGCAGCAAGAGTGACGAAAGCATAGCTATAATGTGGCATGTCCTGAGCATGTGTAAGCAAATGTGGCATTTATCAAGTTGCCATTAGTGTGGCAAGTAGACGGCTACATTGTTTACGAACAAATATAATCAGAGTTGATTTTGTTTATTATGCGGCACTTAGAGTCATTTGCTTGTATAATGAATTACTTATATAAGTATTTTTCTACATGATGATGTGTCCCTAAATATTTGTTTATTTATGATTCAAAAGAGCACTGCCCTTAAAAATATCGCTCCATACTTCCACCTAAGGATGGAGGAAGTTTTATTATTATTTTTTCTTTTTGTTTTTGTGTGTCTTAATTTAAAGTCGATTGTAGCAAAGTAATGAGTAATTTTATACCTGTTTTATGAAGGTTTTACTTCAGATTTCAAATTGTCAAGCGTTTTCTTCACAATTCCCTTTATCAAAGTTGGAGCCTTCATAACTTCGAAACTATAACCCGATCGTTTTGAAGTTCTGAACACTATTTCTACACGTATGTTCTTACTTTAGATGACTATGTAAGGAGTTATCCAGCCAACGTAGGCACATCTTATTTTCCGAGGAGTCACCGGAAATTGTGTAGCAATGACCGAGCTTAAAATATTTATTTCGAAAAATTTCAGAGTTTCCTTGTTAATAGTGACTGTAACAATAAAAAATTCTAAAAAAATATTTAATTTCTTAAATGAGAAAAGAATTTATGAAAAAAGACTGTTTTTATCCGAGGAAACCCATGTAACCCGCTAAAAAGATTTTTAGCCCCCAGGTGTTCCTCGCTATGCTTCAATATTCTATACCAAACTCCAGCTTTATACCCTAATAAGGTTGCTCACTTATTCATGTCAAGTCGGGCGCTCTCGGAGCAATTCCTGTGTCACAAAAAGCGTGCTTGTAACGTAAGTCAACTTTCTTTCTATGACACAAGAATTAATTATGTTCTTGCTGTGTAATGTAGCATAAAAACACATGATAGTGCGCCCAATTTCATGTTGAAGGGATCAATGATAACACAGGTCAACACGATTTTTGGGTCTGACGTATATGTACATGTTAAATTTTAGTTTTTCTATGACAAAAATAAGGAAACAAAATTTTTTTCCGGTTAAAGTTTGCTTTCGTAGAAATTAGAGCAATTTTTCGATTTATAAGCAGAAATGACTGATTTTTATATTTTTTCTACCATAGATTATAATTAGAAAACTTTTTTTAGATACAAGAGTCATTTTTATTCAAGATGTGTGATAAACAATAATATATAAATGTAAAATAACAAGAAATTACTGTCTAAAAGTGAATATTTTTTGTATTTCTTTTATGCTCATATGAGCTCTCTCGTATTAAACCCCAAATATACTTACCGATGTAGATCAGCCCAAAGTAAACTTAAAGAACTAAAGATTAATATTTAAGTGTTTGTCAATGTCTAGAATCAGAATCAAAGCATGAGAACAGAAACCCAAAAAAAAATATTTTTTTTTTGTTGACCGGTGTAATTAAGTAAATGAATGTTTAGTGGCGCAATTGCAAATACTCTAATCTTAATTTTCTTTTTGATTACTTCAAATTATTCAAAGAGAACCGAGAACGCGTTAATGGCGAACCACATAGAGGACGGCCATCAACACCGACTGATGATCAAGACGTCAGAAAATTAAGGAATTGTTGCTTGAGAATCGACGATTAACAGTCAGAGATCATACTGGCATTATTATTATATCGGAAGAATCAGTGAAAATCATTTTGAAATTTTATTTGGGCTTAAGAAGAGTCAAAGCGCGATTGTTTCATAAATAACTTAATCTTTTCGAAAAAAGCGTCAAGTTAACGTTTGGGTAACAATACTATCCGACTACCAGGATATTATTATTGTCCAGAAATGCATTATTGTTGGCTATTAGTCTTGAATTTATAGTATGCTTACGACCCGGAAGCAGCGATCAGTCGGCCGAATATCGTGGCAACAGTAAGCCGATGCCGAAAAAACCACGTCAAAGCTGGGCAAAAATAAAGGTTATCTTGATAGTTTTCTTTGATTATCGAAGTGTAGTGCGCTCCGAATTCCTTCGGACCGCCAAAACTGTCAACAAGGAATACTATTTGAGTGTGAGGCCGGACTTATGGGCCGACAACATTTGGTTTTTGCGACACGATAATGCACCATCGCATACTGCATTGATTCTTCGTGAGTTTTTTACCGAATTTCAACCAATATCGTGCCGTAACTACTTAATTCGTCTGATTTAGCTCCATGTGTCTCCTGTCTCTTCAGCAAACTCAAATAACCATTCCGGGGAAACCATTTTGTGTCAATTGAAGATATTAAATGTGAATCACTATGCGCATTAAAGGCTATTCCAGAAATTCATTTTAATGACTATTTCGAAGATTGGAAAAAACGTTGGCACAAGTGTATTGGAGCCAATGGAGATTACTTTGAGTGGACTACTTAGATTTTGAAGAATAAATTTTAATATTCTTAAATAACGAACACAGTCTTATTATTTTTTGCTCATAATAGTATAAGAAAACTGCTAAAGAGTGAAAGCATAGTTGTTTGAAAAAAAGAAGCGGATAAATACTATAATTCCCTTTTTCGTCTAAATGCTCTTGTTCAGTATATGCGCCTATAGGTATACTAAGATTGTTGTTATTACTAGAATACGAATACTAAAGCTGTTATTATTACTAACGAAACTGAATGTGTAATAATTTTACAGCTATGTAATTATTCTACGTCAAGATATTTCGATTTTTCGTCCAATTAATGAATTTCGCCCTTCCGTTGAATTTTTAAAAGCACTGTTAAGGTGACTATTTTAGAAAAGCTCAAGGCAAAGGTTTAAAAAATATGCCTTTTCATCGAAACGAAGTATTTTATGGCAATGTAATGAATTCATAACATACATTGCTTGATTTAATATTTTATCTAAATATGTATGTATATAAAACATTTAATATTTAAGTCATATATATGTAAAATGACATGCTTTCTTCCACTGCTTTAAATCTATCGTATTATTTTTATTATCATTATTATTATTATATATTATAACCTATTACATTATTAACGATATTTCATTGCATAAAAAGTGTGAATCACCATGAATGCCACCTAGAAAATTCAATTATTGATAAATGCTTATAATTCTTTTTGACTGATTGCATTTTGTGTATGATAAATTCATGTTAATATCAAGATAATAGCATATGCTTACGAGCGTATGAATTACAAACGACTTACACATGTTCGCTTAAGTATATATGTATGTGCAAGTGTTTTCGCACGTGTGCAGGTGAGCGCGTAATATGCTTATCGCAAATTTCAATAATAGCGGAAAATACCTGCGATTGGCGGTTCATTGGTGCCAACAGCAACAAAGGAAATCTCTACCCTGCACACATGGTTCAACCATGGCTTCGACGTATATATGCATGTGTGTGTTGGTTATGCGCAGAGCCGCAAAATCTAATTTTCGCCATCAATAGAATTCAATAATTCACAACACAATCGGTTGCGGTAGTTGAATTGAATTAAGAAAATCAGTTGGACAAAAAAATATTGATTGGAAGGGGGTTATTATTACTGAAATCGTACAAGAATTCAAATACGAGTATGGTGTACCATATTAATTTAGTGTTATATTTATACTTATTATATGAAGTTTAGCATATACATATGTACATTTGCTAGCGTGTTGTGTGCGTAATTGAATAAGCGTTTGTCAACTGTTGTATTTACATGCCGGAAATTGGATGTTGGCTGTGAAGCATGAGATTGCTGCTGCTGTGCATATGCATATGATGAAGCCAAGAAGACGTATGAAAACCTTATATTTTTTTCTTTCATCGTATTAAACCGCAAATAAACATGAAATTCGAGTTTTCATCTTTTATATGAATGTTTTAAATGCCATTTTATACAACCGAAAAAAAACATGAAAATTTCTAAAAGAGTTGATTTTCTTATATATAACTAGAAAAAGAACTTATATTTCTGTCATACAAAGTTCGATAAATATTATCGATAACTATACATTTATCGATAAAATTTATCGATAATTTATCAATTTTACAGCTCTTATTTTTTACATTTTGTTCCGTTGTTTAGCTTGAAATTTCAAATATTTCAAAAATATTATCAAAAAATGCATAGTTATCGATACATTTATCGATAATTTATCAATTTTACAGCTTTTATTTTTTTTAAAGTTTGTTCCGCTTTTTGGCTAGAGATTTAAAATATTTCAAAAATATTATCGATAAAGGTGAATTTATCGATAAATTTATATTTATCAATATTTTACAGCTTTTACTTCTTATAAACCTCCGTATTTTGGTTTAAAATTATGCTATTTTTGTAATCGAGATTACTAGCAAACAATTTAATTCACAGTCGATTTTAATAATATGTAAGCCTGAAATTTGATTTTTCATCTTGTAGGTGAATGTTTCAAATTTTTTTTTCATTTCATACACTTAAAGACACCATTAAAATTTCTAAAAAATATTGATTTTCATATATGTAACCAAAAGAACTTATATTTCCACCATAACACGTTCGATAAATATTATCGTTAAATGTTATAATAGTTATCGAAAAATTTATATTTTCGTTTTTACGATGTGTGTTCGAAAAGTAATTTTATGCACTTAAGGAAACCATTAAAATTTTAAAAATATTGATTTTTATATGCATATGTATGTATGTACATTGTATATATATCGTTAAATGTTATAATAGTGATCGATAAATTTAAATTTTCGTTTTTTCGATGTGTGTTCGAAAAGTCATTTTATGCACTTAAGGAAACCATTAAAATTTTAAATATATTGATTTTTATATATGTACATATGTATATACATATCTGCCATACCACGTTCGATAAATATTATCGATAAATGTATAGTTATGCTAAACAAAATGTAGAAAAAGCAAAGCTGTAAATTTGATAATATGGCGATAAATTTATCGATAACCATATATTTATCGACTATAAATTTATCGATAAATTTATCGATAATTTATCAATTTTACAGATTTTCTCTTTTTATATTTTATTCTGTATTAAAACTTGAAATTTTGCTTTTTTTGCCATGAAATCGTTGTGTACTAGGAAAAACTTCACTTTCGATTTCATAAAATTATATTAAGTAAAGTTAAGAGCATTATGATAAAAATTCGTAGGAATAACAAAGTATGCCAATCAGCTGACCTTATGCTCTTGATAATTCCCATGAGAATACCACATATCAGCTGTACGCTTTACTCACACATACACACACATCTCTGTTAGTTAAATTGTTATGGTTTTGTATAATTAAATGTATATGCTTCTATAAGCAACTGACTATTACTATCGATTCCGCATATGCACTTGTATTTGTGAGTGCGTGCTTGTGTTTCTTGTAATTTACTTTCCACACGCTTTCCAGCGGCTTAGAAAACTTCCACAGAACGCTCAAGACACGCCGCACAGCTTGTATGTTTGTATGTATGCAGGTCAGCTGAGCGTTCGAGGCAACGAAAGTTAACGCCAACGAGCTTAAGTGAACAATAATGAGCACAACAACAACAAACATGATTATAAATAGCAACAACAAGCGGAGTAATGAAATGAGAATATATGGAAATAGCGCAACTGCATAAACCTCTTATGTAGTTTGGCTTCCAACAGCAACGCCAAAATAATTCATCATTAATCTTGTGCTCAAAGGCGGCTTGGCAGACGCCAACGGGCAGCCGAGCAGCTGTAGTTAACTATGCGAAACCTTCAAGTGTCAGAATTATGCGACGGCTGTGGTGATTGTGGATTTACTGTGTCCATTTGTTTGGCTATGATATGTGTGTATGTGTGTGTGTGCGCCTCAAGTAGCCTGCCGCAGCGGCAGTATGCGTCTCTTCATTGGTTGCCCAACAGAATTTGGCTTTTCGGTGATTAATTGAAGCATTTTGAATATCTGCGCAGGCCACAACACACGCAGCCGTTGCCGCTACGAACAGAATGAGCAGTCATTACCACAAAAGACGCCACAAGCTCAAGTATATGCCTGCGCTTGATGGTGGATTACGCTAACGGTGGTTGTTGTTGCGTGGTGCGGATGGGGGCACTGGTGTTGCAGTTCGCTTATAGTTGAAGCCGCGCTTTACGGCGGCCTTAATCACATTAAAACTTTGTAGAATATATTTAAATGTATAATTAGCGAGGAGCTAAGTGAGGCAGGTTTCGTTTTTTCAGGAATTTTTGGTAATTTGAACTGAAATCAATGTGAATATCTTTCCCAGAAGAAAACTAGTGGTAAATCCAAGAATTGGTGAAGATCTTCCGGTAAGAGAAAAACATCGGGCTTCAATATTGGTTGGCATTTCATCTTGAGACTCAGCATTATTTATTGGATAATATTCGACCGAATGGAGCACGTCCACCACGCAGTGAAAAAAATATAGCAGCCGTAGCGGACAGTGTACGCGCAGACCGTGGAGAGTCGATTCGGTGCCGTTCGCAGCAACGCGGACTGAGGTATGGAACGACTTAACCCATTTTATGTCGAAATCTTAATTTGAAAGCGTACAAAATAAAGCGTGTGCAACAACTGAAGCCGCTCGACCTTCCCAAGCGACATCGCTTCGCTCTATAGGCTCTTGAAAAGTTCCAAGGAGATCCGATGTTTCCGAGGCAAATTCTGTTCAACGATGCGGCCCATTTCTCCATCAATGGGTATGTAAACAAGCAAAATTTCCATATGGGTCGAACAACAACCTGAAGAGGTTCAAAAGCTGTCATTTCATACAGAAAAAAAACACCGGTTTGGTGTGGTTTGTGGGCCGTTGGAATCATCGGTACATATTTCTTCAAAAATAATCCCGGTAAGAACGCAACCATTAATGGTCATCGTTATCACGCCATAATTACCGACCACTTGATGCCTTAACTTGAAGCTCGTGATCTCGACGACATTTCGTTTTAACAAGACGGCGCACTTCCCACACATCGCATCAATCAATGGAATTATTGAGAGAAAACTTTGGTGAACAGATAATTTCACGCTTTCTGTTGATGGGCCACTAAGTTCGTATGATATCACACGCTTAGACTTTTTCCTGGAGGGATATGTAAAATTTAAATATGCGGACAATCCCACTTCGATTCAGGCAGTGAACCAAAACATCGCGCATGTCATTCGCCAAGTACCTGTCGAAATCCTCGAATGAGTCATCGAAAATTGGACTCAACGGATGAACCGTCTGAAACGTAGTCGCGGTTATCGTTTGAAAAAGATAATCTTCAAAAAATAAATGGAAGATAATGTTCTTCCGAATGATAATAAACAATATCAAGGTAGGGAATGTCGAAATGGACTACCCTTTAGTATGCTTTGATGATGGAATATTAGCGGTTGCGACAAATGACTAGCCTCTTTGAGTGGAAAAGACGTTTGCAAAATTTCAGACGGATATCTCAAATACTGAGGCAAATTTCGGGTATATACAGACAGACGCACATGGCTGAATCGACTCAGTTTGTCAAGCTGATCTTATTTTATAGAGTAATCTTCTGGGTATTGCAAACTTCCTGGTAAACTCTGCCTTCGTGGCATGCCCTGCTTAGGGTTCAAAATGTGATTAAGACCGGGTATCTCGATTGAAGACAATCATCGCAGTTGCATTGCAGAATGCACAAATACTTTAAAGGAAAAGTAAATAATTTTGATCAACCTTCACACTTGAGGCAACAAAATTTAATATTATGAACTGTAGCTAACACCAAATGACAATTTCCACACCAATGAAAGCAATAAATTACATCCGCCAAAATGCCATCCCATCAATAACAACAACCAGTTAACTTTATCTAAATAAATTTGCATTAGTCTGCAGCGCTTGTAGGCTGTCAAAAATTAATTTAGCTTTCGCAAAAATAAAATAAAAAAAATAAACCGAAAACCACTCAACATGATTTCACATCTCGATTTCAGGCGGCCATAATTAAATTACCGCAAAATTCAATGCAACACTGCGGCCTGTGCGCGACCAAGCGCAGATATGAAAAATTCAACTATACTAGCACTGACGCTGCCGGCCATCGGATGCTTAGCTGCCGGTTGTTGCACATGGCCTGTTGCATGCCACAAACAATAATCGCCATGGCATAAAGATAGTTGTTAAATTGTTTGCCAACATGCCACACACACGCATACATGCCACATAAGTGAGTAAGTGCGTGCGCGGAATGACGCATTACAACTTGCCACACGCGCTCCGCCAAATAAATCGCAGGCGATTATCATTAAATGAAATTAAACCACACACAAATCGCACAAATAACGCGGAAAAGGCCAAAGCACACATTACACTTATTTAAAATTTTGCGCAAAAATCCGTTTGAACTATTGCGCGTTGCGTGTGCGTAGCGTGAGTGTGAGCTTGAGTGTCGCAAGTGTAAATACTGCCGTGGCATCGCTATCACAGCCGGCGGCAAACACTCCAAGGGCTGACAAATTGCAATTTTAGTCCGCCGCCAGCGACTCTTATGCTGAAATACTTGCATAAATGCTGTTTGTGTGTATATGTGTGTGTGCGTTTTGAGTTGCATAGATACATAAATTAATGAATTCATGGTTAAATGCTTCCACGTTTTATTGCTATTCAGCTGCATTTTATTTGAATTTCATAGACCAAGGGATTATTGCTGTGAAATTTATGTGGTCAATCGTTTAACCCTTATGTGGTCACATTATACTTTTCTACCTCACATGTTTCCTGAGTACTTAAATTTTAATTGCTATTTTTTTGATAATAAGAGAAAAAAATAAACGAAATAGCGATTAAAGATAACTCAGTCCCAACTAACAGGTCATCGGTCTTTGAGACCCTGCATCCATGTACAAATAATTTGTATTAAGTGAGAATAATCGATGGAACTTCAACTAGATATATCTTAATTGAAAGTGATTCCACATAAAAATAAACTTATTTCTTCTTTTTCTTTATTGGTGTAGACACCGCTCCTTCTTCCATTTTGCTGTTTAACGTCAGTTGGAGATTCCAAGTGTAGTCGGGTACTTCTCTACCTGAACTTTCTAATGGAGGTCTTTCTCTTCCTCTGCTTTCCCCGGCGTAAGCTCTGTCGAATGCACTCAGAGCGGGAATGTTTTCATCCATTCGGACGACATGATGTAGTCAGCGTAGCCCCTGTTTCTTAATTCGCCTAACTATGTCAGTGTCGTCGTACATATATCTTGTGCAGCTCATCGTTCCATCGACTGCGACTCATTAGATGTCGTCATCGTCCGTGCCTCTGCACTATTTAGTAGGACGTGGATGATGATTATTGACTTGTAGAATTTGGTCTTTGTCCGTCGTGAGACGAACTTATTTCTCAATTGCCTACTGAGTCCGTAGTAGCACCTTTAGGTAAGATTTGTTCTTCGTTGGATTTCGAGGCTGACGTTGTAGATGCTGGTCGAAGATAGACGGAATTATCTAAGACTTCGAAGTTACAACGTGGGAGCCCAGTCGCGAATACGACGACTGTTTGTTTTATGACAGGAGTCTTGCTCTGGTTCAATACTAGATCTATTTGCTTCGCTTCCTTATCCAGTCTGCAGAAAGCAGAACTAACGGCGCGGTTGTGGAGACCAATGATATCAATAGAGAGTGCGGTACCGATCTATTTAGCACTCCATTCATTGATCGCTAAATCCCAAATTTTTGCTTGCAGAGTGAAACGTTATTTATGAGATCAAATAAAGAACTTACGGGAGTTTTCGAAAAAAACATTATTAGATTGGAATTCACCAGATTAGATTAGATGGATAGACGAGGAATGCACCGCGACCTTAGGTCTATTGGGCCCTCTCCTAAATCACAAAAACTCTCCTAGCCCCAGCGATGTGTTCCCTATTCTGAAACATGGTTTCAAGGATCTTTAACCGTCTGCAGACACTATGCAGGTGTTCTTGTTTCAGTCCAACTGTCGCAGAACCAGCAATTACACAAGAACCCAGATCCATGTTGTATAAGTGCTTATTCAGTTTGCAGTGACCAGTGTAGAAAGGGACAAGAAATATAAATGTGTCTCTAGGCAAGTTGATTACATTACCCTCCTTAGGTTGTACCCCCTCCATTAGTAACTTGGCATGGCGCACCGGCATGATTCGTTTCAGGTCCTAAAATGTTAGTGGATGGTGCGGAGTAGCCGAGCTCATCAGCCAGTTCATTCCCGGCTATACCTTTTTGAACGAGCATCCAGATGAGGTACACTTGGTAACGTTCGGATATACTATTCAGCCGTTCTCAACACTACTGCACCAGTAGTGATTTTATCTCATAAGCAGAGATTGGCTTAAGTGTCACTAGACTCTCACTACGTATGGTTATATGTTCGTTACAATGGTTGCGTTGGAGATTTGTCTCTATGCACCGACTTATGGCAAAGACTTCTGCCTGAAAAAATAGTCGGTAAACTTCATATAGGTATGGATAGTTTGTTGCATGGTTCTGAGACCCCGACACCGAGTTTTTCGAGCCGTCGGTGTACCACTTGATTGTACTATCTCCAAGCAGCAGCTCTAGAGTTTAATCATTCTATTCAGCCTTGATGCTAAAGGTTACCTGGAACTTCTTGGTGCTGCTTACCTTTTTGGTAAGGCTGTTCCTTGGGAGAAGAGCCAACAATATGTTATTACATCACTTGACCCGTTCATCCGCTGACACGAGATTATCCGGCGATTGGAATTCATTCACCGAAGTCGGAAATCGCTCATCTTAAGCGGACGAAACGATTGACTCTAGAAGATAAATCCACAATGCTTTGAGTTGCAACCCGAAATTCCTCTAAGGCATGACGGAACACAGCTCTAGAACTCCCAAAAAAAGTATAAGACTATACACAAGTCATTTAGAGATGTCTTTGTTGAAATCATAAGACTTACGTGAACATCGTAAAGTCGCGCCAAAAAGTGATGAGCTCATAGTGAAAGGAACGCCGTTTTAACTTGGAGCAAACAAGTTTAAGAGGAAGTTCGGCTCAATAATGGCCGTATACATTTATGTCAAGGTGGCAAGCACTCTCCTAGAATTATTATTATGCGAAATTATAACTTTCAGTCTCTCCGACGCCATGGCCAATGGGTTAAATAATGCAAAATATCGCCACCGAAATTACGCGCTCGCCATTGCGCTGATTGCAACCACAAAGCGCGCTGATTGCGTGCACTGCTGCAACAAAGCGGTGAGGTATACACATGAGGGAAAGCAGCAATATGTATGAAACCACAACAATAGCAAATACATACAAAATAAAAATACATATAACTGTATCGAGTAAATACCCGCCACTGATTATGATGCAATCACAGCTTGGCTGCCACATGCTGCAAGTAAATACGCGCATCAGCAGCCACAGGGAGTATTGGTAGCATGCAATTTAACATACATTCCTTTGTTGTAATTCTTGTTTTTTTTTGTATAATTAATTTTTTTTCGGCGGGGAATAAAGTCATTTAAAATTTATTACGACTGCTTTACGCATAAATAATTGGCAGCAAGGCAAAAAAAATTACAATAATAAAAAAAAACGAAACAACAACACAGCGAAGAAGCGACGTCAGACAATTACCGTTGCTTGTATGCAGATGTGGCATGCCACATGCTGCACTTGCAACATGTAGCAGCGCTATAAGGCATTTTATTACATATTTTCCGGTGCTTATTGTTGCTGTTGTTGTTGATAAATTTCAATTAACAATCACTTCGGGCTCAAAGGCACAGCGGCAGTCGCTCCGCTCCATAAATGCTAAATTAAAATGCATTGTAATTATGTGCGCGGCCTGCGTGCAGTGAATGTGTTGCACTTGCGTGGAAGGCGTAAAGTGGGCGTTAAGCGGAAAAGCGGCGTTCATTGATTATTCGCACAAAAGTGTGTATGTGTGTGTGTGTCCTTTGACAGTTGAATGCTTGCGCATCCTTAAATATTATTTACTCTGCCTTTGTATCGGCGCATTTGGAGCATATTCAATTTAATTTCAATCGAATGCCATTTGTGCCCCACCATTTGCCATCAATCAGCTACCAACTTAAACAGCGTGCAAAAACAAATTTGAAGCAAGCAATTTGAAATAAATGATAGACAAAACGGTTCGTTGATATGCGTATACATGTATATGGGCTTAGTTCCCAGCTTCCATTGAAAGTGGGTTCTATACTCTTGTAGCTAATTTCTTCCATTTAATGTCGAAAAATATTAAAAAAAAAAATAATAATTGAACTTTTTAGCCTTTGAATATTATTATAGTTATTATAAATTAATTTTTAAAATATTTTCCGACGATAAATGATTGAAATCAGCCATAAGAGTGAAGAACCCACTTCAAATGGAATTGTGAAAATTTAAAAATACTTCACTTATTTCGTTGATTTGTTTTATTTTAAAGTTAAAATTTTACAGTTCTTCATTTAGGTATGTCGAAAAATAAAAATTATGCGCCCAAGAAACGCGCTGAAAAAAAATTGGTTTCTGAGGACAAAACTTATGACGAAGTCCAAAATATTATTGCTTGCTCACCCACAATGGAACGTAACGCTATCAGGTACCTACCAAGTAATAAAAAAACGTGAAAGAAAGCCAGCAATGCCAGTGAGAAAAGTCAATTCCATTGTCGGATACTCAAAGCAGTTTCCATATGCGGCTGTTACAGAGTTAAAAGATGCCTTTAAAGTAGTTGCAATTACTGAAACTGTACGCTGACGTTTGCGCGATCACGAACTGAGTGCCCACAGTCCAAAAAAGTGCCGTTATTGCCTAAAACTCATGTTGAGAAAAGACATTAATGCGCCAAAGAACATTTAAATTGGCTTCGACCAAATGGCGGAGCATTTTATGGTCGGACGAATCGAAGATTGTTAAGTATGGCGGAAAGTGATCGCGTCAATATGTAAGACGCCCAACCAATACCGAATACCAGTCGAAATATACAACAAAAACGGTAAAACATGGAAGTGGGAGTATCATGGTTTGGACATGCTTTACTTGCCAAGGTATAAGACCTATTTATTGGATTAAAACATGACTGGTGATTCGTATGTTGAAATACTCCAGAAAACCATGCTGCCGTAAGCCAGTGAAGAAATGCCGCTTGTTTGGACCTTCAAGCAGGACAACGATCTCAAACACACAAGTAAAATTGCTAAAAGGTGGTTTGAGGGAGTTTCAAGGTAACAGAATGGCTGCCGCTGTCTCCTGATATCAACCCCATCGAAAATTATGGACTGATGTAAAGGTGTCAGTAGCGCCATGTAAGCCGACATCGAAGAAGCCAATGGCGTCTACTTCCATCGAAAGATGCCAAAAACTTGTTGACTCAATGCCTCGACGCTGTGCTGCAATACTAAAAAATAAAGGTCACGCAACTAAACACTAATTTCATAAAAAGACAATATCCAATTTGAAAAAAAAAATTTAAAAAAGATACTCACTAATATATTACTATACAGTATCAAGTTTTTGACCGCCGAAATTCTTCATAATGTTTTTGATTTATTTATAATTCAATGAAATTTGTTAAACTATGAGTGTTTTTTGTCATTTGTTTCACCTATTGTTATCGCTTTTATGGTATAAAATATTTGTTTTTTTTTATAAAGCGATATCGCATACTTTTCTATAAGTTCCTCTTCTACATTTGCACACCACTAAATATTTGTCCGCAGCTGTACGTTATTTATAGAAAATATGGTATTTTTCAAAATAAACTGTGAGAAGAGTGAGAAAGAGGAAGCCGGCTTTGTTTTCGTCCTTACTCCGTGATGCTCGCTGGTTGAGAAGTGACAACCGAAGACAACTGGCGGTGATAACTGATTGGTTGATAGAACTGTACGACAATTACTATATTCGACTGTCATTCTTTAGATGTGTGGAACTGAATAATATAGGGTAGTCGAAAAAGTCTTTTCGTATCAAACTTCAACTTATTTTTTTTTAATTTAAATAAATAAACAAATATGTACCATTTTGTTTGACCACTTTTTGCCATTTTTCCGATAGACATATTATTCAATCACTGTAAATCGAAATGTCGAAATTTCCAGAACGGAACTGCGCGAACCAGTGTTGTGCTACATGTACTTATACAGCATCGTCTCCGCAAACTTCACAAATTTTATTGGTGGCTGGCGAGGCATTCCTCAACTTTTTATACAAAAATTACAATATTTTGCGAATTTTTTCAATGTTTTCACTCATTATTGAACAGCTGTAACTTCTTTTCAACTTACACGAATTAATTTTTTTTTGGTTAAATAAAGCTTAAAGTCTCACCTTTCCAATATATGACTATAATGACATCTATTGACAAAATACGAAAAGACTTTTTCGACTACCCAATATAAAAATCACAATTAAAAATCTGGCGTTGATCGTATGCTATAAGTGCGACTTAGAATGAAATTTTTCAATTCTGAATCTTAAAAAAAATAAAAACAATAAATTTCGTTCAAAAAAATAAAAAAGTAATATTTGAGATGGACAGCTTTTAACATAAACAGCCGTTTCGGAAGAGTTTAGCTAGAAACACTGTGACCTGAGAATTTTTTATACAGATATTGTATTCGATAAACAAAAATATAAATTTGCTGAAATTCAAAATAATGGAATTTTTAACATATTTACTTCTCCAACTTTTTCAGTAAAACATTTTATAATTTTTTTTTTTTTCTTATATACATAACTTTATATAAAATCGTTGGGATCCTAAAAATAGAATAAAAAAGAAATTTTCCTAAACTTAAAATTAAGAAAATTTTAGTATTTTAATATTTAGAACTTTTAACTATTATATATAAAATATTAGAAAGTAATTTTTTAACACTATTAGGTCTTATCCATTAAAGCATAACCAAACTTAAAAGCTTTTATCGTCTTAACTTCCATGATTGGAGTTTAATAACAGTCGCTAGTGCAACTGACGTTCTAACAACCACATGCCACTATAGAACGGTTTGTATAAACGTGTACATATGCATATACAATGTGTACAATGTATATTATACATACATATGCATATACACATATGTATATAATTGATTTTACCTTCTTGCCTGCTTAATTTAGCGGAACAATTTTTAGCGTTTCACATCTAAATTTAGCTCGTCTAACAATATGACCAGACCCAAAAGTATCTATTACTGAGTTACCCGAGCAACGACAATATGCATGCATACACTCTCTCTCCCTTTTAAATGTATTTCCTATCTTTCTTGTCCTTCTTAAACGTAATAAGTTAAATTTATCAACCACAAGGTCACGTTGAGGTAATCCAATATTGATTTTATTACAAATTATATTATAGCGAATATGTGCTGGTAATTTTCGTTTAATAAGGCCTTCGGCGATATATTTTTGGAGAGAAGGCACATTAGACAGTATGTAAGCATGTATAAGTGTTGTTATGCTACTACTACTGCTCGCTTTACACCTCCCAGGAGCTGCTAAAATATGGAAATATTTATATATTTGTTATTGTTTACATAATTATAAATAGATAAGGATAAAAGTAATATACTTTATTTATGAGCTATTTAAGTGGGAACGATTTAAGAAAAACTAATATTTTGGAATACAACAAATTTAAAATTTAATTCTCTACTTATTATAAGAGAAAAAAATCGAAAACAAAATATGTAGAAGAATTTTCAGGAAGACTTTTAAACAGATTTGTCATTTTACGGTGTTTTCAATAGAGAAGCTACAAAAGTAGACCCTTAGGAACCCCAAACGACGCCATATTTTTCTCCGTTCTTTTGACATTTCTCTTCAACAAGGTTTGCCATTTTATCATGGAAAGATATGCGATCCAACAACGACTAGAAATTAATTAAATTAATTACTGAAGTTCGGAATCAGCAGCCTCAACTTTAAGAACGCAACGTCCAATTTATGGTCTTCATAATCGTTTTGTCAGATCAACAATTGAGCCTCTATTGAAAATCTTTTATCCCTTAGGCACAGCATAAAATATACCCGTGCCAGTGAGACTAAAAAGATCAACAGAATTGAGTGCCGGTGGCGAATCAATTGAGGAAGACCCAAATCAGTCTCTCACACGTCGTTCTCAGGCGTTGGGCATCTCCGTGACGTCTTTGTGGCGAAAGATCTTGATCTATATCCTTACAAGATCAAACTGATGCAAGAAGTGAAGCCGCTTCACCACCAGAGTCGTCGTATGTTCGTGAATTGGACTGAGCAACAAGTTGAAAATGATCTGAATTTTCATTTTTTTCAAAATCGACTTCAGCGATGAGGCTCATTTATAGCTGAATGATTTCGTCAATATGCAAAAGACTGGTCAGGCAGCAATCCACAAGTACACAATGGTCACCATTGGATCCCGAAACAGTTACGGTTTGGTGCGGTTTATGAGCCGGCGGCGTCACTGGGCCGTACTTCTTCCGTAATGATCAAGACAGGCATGTTACTGTGAATGGGAATCGCTACCGCTCATTGATAACCGAATATTTTTGGTCCGAATTGAATGATATGGACTTGCAAAATATGTGGTTCAAACAGGACGGCGTCACAAGCCACATCGCGAATGTTACAATCGATTTATTGAAAACCAAATTTGATGAACGTGCTATCTCACGAAATGGCCCAGTCAATTGGCCACTTCGGTCGTGCGATTTGACGCCGTTAGTCTACTTTCTATGAGGCTACCTCAAGTCTATGGTCTATACCAAAAAGCTAGCGACGATTGATGAACTTCGTACGAATATCGAACGTGACACTGCTGCAGTATCGGCCGATTTATGCTTGAAAACCGTCGAAAACTGAGTTCAGTCTGGACTTCTGCATGCGTGCCCGTGGTGGCCATGGAAGAGAAATCAAGTTCCATACATAATGGCATAAAATATACTTTCAAAGGAATAAAGAATTTATTATTGATAAACCCTTTCGTTATTATATTTATATATTTTAGTAAGTATGATGAGATTTCTACAGTCATTAGAACTGAAACTAATGCTTCACATTTGTGCTTTTGATGCAGAAAACCAAAGTAGTTTTTTCATGAGTTGCTTTGACGTGGAGATAATTGAAAATATTCAACAATTGTTGCATGCAAAATATATGTGAAAGAGGCCAAACCACTGACGGTCGAAAGCAAGCAAGGAAACTTGCCACAAAACCAATTTATGAGCCACACTTCAAAGATTAACGGTTTCAGCGCGGAATTGTTATTGGAAAGCTAAAAGCCGCATAGAAATAAAATTGTTGCGGTCGCTTGTTAAGAGGCAGCCAGCAATAAATTGCAGCCCAAAAGAGTTAAGCAAAATTCAAAGCAACTTTAATGCTTGATGTGTAAAAAACTCACATATGTATCTATGTATGTGTTAGTTATACATTGGTGTATGTACCGCAGCATTGTGATGTTGCCACAAAAATTCGCTACACTTGTGGCACAAAAGTTCAGGTGAACGTCACGGCACAATTTCTATTGCCGCACAGTCAGCGAAGCTAACGACCGCCCGGCTAATAGGCGGGTGAGGCAACGCCATGGTGCAAGTAAAATTGGAAAAATAGCAGTGAAAATAATAGAAAATGTTGGCCGCTGGTGGCATATAGCACGCGGTCTGTCTTGATCTTGTGTTGCTGGCATGTATTGGTGATGGCATATATAGCTGCCAGGCGGCATGAAAAGTGGTACAAAATTGGTATAGGATTGTGTGAGGCATGTGGCATGTTATAACTAGCTGAAACTGTATGCTTGCCACATACATAATTTGTACAATTTACTATGTACAATTACTGGCGGATGCTTTGCAGGCGCGAAATGCGACCAACCGGACGCACTCCAGCAAATCGTGGCAAGCGCTGTGGAAATTGGTGCACAGCCGAGCGCTACATTAGATAGGAATGGTATATTTTGTCTTAAGAGCTTTAGCAACACGTTGCTTTCCTACTACATAGAGCACACTAAGTATATGCTGAGAAAATCACCAACTAATGAAAAAGCAATATATTTATCTAGCTCAGTTGTAAACTATCTCCCTTTCTGTTTCTTTGGCTCTTATTCCCTCTTTCTTTCTTAAACACTTTCCTTAAACGAGAGGAATATCAGTTATTTTAGTTTTTCATTCGTACTAATCATGTATTTTTAATTCTCAACATGTTTATAAAAAATAATTGCTATATTATGTATGCTTTTACTCAGGGAAACCAAGTCGAAACAAACATTTTGCGAAGCTAACTATGAAATTTCGTGTTATTAAGGGTTAAATTGGGTATCATTAAAGCTTGTAGAGGTCTTTTAAGCAGTTTTAAATTAATAAGGAAAGACTGTACTAATACAAAATTGTCTTCGGCCGATTGTAGCGCTCTCCCGTTACCTTCTTACCACTCTACACTCTCTTCCGCGTACCCAATGTCGAATTTGCACCTTTTTAGTCGCTATTTCACCTCCTGCACTTAATCTATCGACAGCAAGCAAGCAGCCTTATTGATGGCCAATAATTTTTCTTCATAATTGCCATTTATTGGTTCTTCAAGTCACAGCGTCTAGCAATGCTGCGCGCGGCATATGTAGCATTGGCAATACAACCTATTTTAAATTGCCTGAAAGCAGCAAACGAATAACAGACTCGTATTGTTATCTCTACGTATGTAAGTGCTTTATGTGGCCGAAGTGGTTGGGTGCTTGCGCCATGGATAGCTGTTGGTGGAAATAAAGTAATTTCATTGTGACAGTTCCAGCCATTTAACTGGGCCATTTTTTATTCGATTTCACGATTAGATATCCTGCGTAGAGCACATACCATACTCCGGCACATGGACTAATGTGTTCACGCATTCGCGCACGTATTTGCGCCAGGGCAACATGAAGTCATTCACAGTGTTCTTGAGGCACTAAGTTAGCTGTGATTTGTTGCAGCAAAGTGGGGCAGCAATTGACGGCATAATTAAACAGTTAATTTATTGAACATTATTTACTTGTGCATTTCGTAATTTCTGTTTGCCATTTGGCGATTCAGAGGCGCGAAGAAAGCACTAAACTTGAATGATTATGATTGTTTTGAGCAATTTGTGGTAATTGCTGGTGCATTTAGTATGATGAGTAGTTAAAGAACAGAAGTGTATTTTATCGGCAACATATTTTTTCGATCAATAATCCTGGTTTGTATGGGTTTCCGCTGAACCATCGAAGTAAGAGTACAGGTATTCAAACACTACATTTTTGAAGTATGTACTAAGAGAAAGGACACAAGTCTTCGGCTGGAATAAATTCCAATACTGAATGCATAAAGCTTATACTATTAAGTGGTTGAAACTGTTTTAGTTGGTTATCTCAAGATATGAGAGAAAGAACTGAACTCAGGTTTTCGTTAATCTTCGCGGAATCTTACAAGTACACTGAAGATCGCCATTACGTACAGTCCTCATGGCCGGATATTTCCCATAACTGGACAAATTTCATGAAACAACGTTTTCATTATTATTTTCATACAAAGGCAATTCCTATAACCGTTTCATTGCCAAACCATGAAGAAATTCGAATAGAAATTATCTGTCTGAATAACAACAAAGCTCCGATGGATTCCGGCCGAGCTATTCGCACAATCCCACAATCTGCGCCAACTACCGTGGGATTAGACTCCTCAATATCGCATATAAGGTTCTATCCCGGGTATTGTGTGAAAACCTGAAGCCCATCGTCAACAAACTGACTGGATCTTATCAGTGTAGCTTTAGAGCTAAAAAATCAACAGTCGATCAGATATTCAGCGCCATATCTAGGAGAATACCCGTGAAAGGATGATCGATACACACCACTTCTTCGTCGATTTTAAAGCTGGTTTTGAGAGCAGGAAGAGGAGCTCCTTTATGCCGCGATGTCTGAATGTGGTATTCCCGTAAAACTAATACGGCTGTGTAAACTGACGTTGAGCAGTACAGCTGCTGGATGGATGAAAACAGTCCAGCTCTGAGAACGTTCGACACAGTATCCGCCGGTGGAAGCAAAGGAAGGGGCAGACCTCCACTTCGGGGAAAGACCATTTGGATAAGGACTTGGCTACACTTGGAATCTCTCAAAACACGGCTATAACCGTCTAAGCGGTAACCGGACTCCCTTAATATTTCTTTCAAAGTATCTCTGATAAACGGACAATTTTTCTTAAAATTTGTCAAGAAAATTGTGTACAAATTCCGCTTGACTAAATTCTTCTTCTTTGGTTGTTTTGAGAGAGGTTATTTTAAGACCAATTCGTAAAATAGTCACAGCAAACAATTTATTTTGCGTTGGTGCCATTTGGTTCGCGGTGGCTCAATGGAAACTAATGGGATAATGGGTATTCTTTCACTCCTGGCTGACATTGGCACACATTTACTAGTTCTGACTTGCGGTTTCTAACTATAATTTTAGCACTCCCACATATGGACAGCTCCTTTATCCGAACACGGTGACGGTGGATGTCCGGTTATTAGGGATTTCACTGTAATAGTTTTGCGACTTTTTAATAACTTTAGTGTTAAAACTATTTAAGAAGTGGACAGTTTTGAGGACCCATCTGATCGGCTGTTGAAATATATGAGTAGATCTGTGAGAATAGTAGTACTGTAGAAGGTATAACTTTACCCACAAAGGGGCTGGTATTTGTCATAACTATCATTGTTTGGTATTTTGATTACCGGCAGCTCGTTAAGGCAGCCAAGCATTGGGTTTCAAGTCACGCGCACGACATTAGTGGCTTCTAATAAGAGAGAAAGAGAGAAAGAGAGAGAGAGAGAGAGTTAAGTTCTTTCACTAATATGTACATATGTGCATGTATGTAAATAAGCTTTTTATGAAGTAGTAAGAGATGACTATTTTATCGCCTTTCTCTACTCATTGTATATGTGTGTGTGCCTTATCTGCCTCCTAGTAAAATTTTTATTGTTCGACAGCATTAACAGCACAATGGGCGCGTGAAAATTCATTACAACATATGTACATATGTATGTGCAAATATATGTATGTATATATGTATAAATACGGTATGCAAGGTAAGCCAGTGGCAACAAGAACAATATAGAGAACAAAAGCGCAAATTGCGCGAAGTCTTTTGCATTACGAAAATGAGTGTAAAAAACCTGAACTAAAGGATACTATTATATATTACATGCAATCAAAAAACCAAACCAAAAACAACTAAATAAATATACTATGTGTATATGTATATACATACAAATGTGCACACATGTGCATGCGAGTCGTGGCAGCAATTCGCATGCCGCCACACCGCACTTTGGCAATTGGCCAACTTCATTTACAGCTGTCATTTGGCACGCTAGACACAATTTATATGCAACAAAACAAAAACTTAAATAAGCAACAACAATAAAGACACGCCAAAATAGCCAGCGCGTAGACTTGCATGCGCTGCAACTCGCGTCGGACGTGTTTGCATGACCGGCAGACGGTCCGGCTTTTGCCATGCAGCCTATGACTAAATGAGAATATACTATATGTCCATAGTACGGCTGGCAGCCGTCTGTGACCAGCGCCAAATAGCTCTTTCACACCTACACACACCCACACACACACATTTATATGTGTATGCACGGACTCGTACGTAGATTCGCTTTGGCTGCGGCTGTCACAAAGCGTCTCGCCGCCAAATCCAAGCATGACATTTCAATCATCATAAAAAATGTTTGCCATTTGCGTCCACATATTGAATTCAATTCATTGTCAACCACAATGCAACGCGTCAGTGCTGTGAAAATGTAAACAAAGATGTCTGACTGGCAACTGAGCTGTCTATTCTGAATGGCATTGATTTCGGCGCTTTTGTGGACATGAAGTGAAATTAGCCTTAAAAGCTGTTCTCGCAGAAATCGATAGGGATTGTGCTCGAGTAATAATCGAAATTTAAAACAAGATATAAAAATAGTATTAATAGTTATTTTGGTCGTGCTTGATTACGCTCAGAACAAATTTTCCAGATCGTACCACCACTGTCTTACGGTCAAGTTCAAAAACGTTATTAAAAGTTATTTTTTCGTTTTAAGTCCCCTTAGGCACTCCTCGACCAACCCTGAACGCACTGTTAATGAGTTCAAGGCAAGTATCGTCGCTCTGTTATCTGAATGGATGGTCACTACCCTGAAGGAGGTTGTATTCTAGAACATTAGGTTTGCTGCTACCTTAATGGCTTCAACCTCGGATTGGAAGACACTGTAATGGTCAGGAAGTCTGAAGCTGGAGTTCATAGAGAGCTCCTGACAGTAATCCCCTCCATCAATCTTCCCACCAAGTCTTGGTTGTTTACCAAACAACTGGCGTACATTTTTGTCATAATTTATTGCAGCCAATCAATCTATAATCTTTAGTCATTGATCAATGATAACTGATTTCTGCAGTCAGTGGTAGGTATATATTAGGCAGTCCGCAAAAATTAATCAGTTATTACATTTTTACTACTTTTAATGCGAGTAGTCTCTTCTTCAAATGTTTATGTAATCTTTAACAAGCAGTGTTTAGTTAATTACTTCTAGTTTTCACGTAGTCATTATGGTCCGTCATTAATCATTGCTAAGTAAGAAAACTGATATTAATTTTAAGTGACTTGAACAGGTTTATGTGATTCAGTCACTAATAGTATTATTTTTCACTCAGTAGTCAGCTTTTGATAATTATGTTAATCCACTATACTGATCTTTAATTGGCAATCTTTAACTATAATTCTCACAGTTAATACCCACTGGATGATCAATGATCACTGACTTCTGTAACTAACGACAACTGTTATTTGATGCAGTTACATTAGACTTACATATATAATCCTTAACTAAACAGCCCTAGTTATTAGTGACAGTTCATAAGTCATTGGTAAATTGTCATTTAGAATGATGATTATTGAGTCTCTCCTTCTCTCCGCCTCTCTTTATAATGGCTATTAGAAGGTGACTCTTCAGTTAACTGTTTTGAGTATTAAACACTTAGTTAACTTTAAATTCATAGTTATCGTCAACAAATTATATTATATTCGGTAGGCAATACTACCTAAAACTCTACCAACTATAGTCAATAATTCGAGTTTCTCAATTCTAGATTATTTAATATCAATATTTAGTATATTAGGTTGTCAAATATCTCCCTTCCGCTTTTTTGTGTTTTGAATTTCACGGCTATGTATAAAGCGCTACAGAGCTCGT